>NW_015522438.1:0-1541 GCF_001515645.1 Sinocyclocheilus grahami
TGTGTGTGTGTGTGTTCGAGTGTGGAATTTGCCATTTCACATTTTACGTGCGAGCTTCTGTGCGCACAGTAGGCCTGTAATTCGCTTGCACTTGTTTTGTCCAACTTTTAACGCCAATGCAATGCTGCTTGCTAAGTTGGAATGCTGGCTGTATTTAGATGTTTTATTAGTGGTTAATTTCACAGCAGTGTTAGGGCAAACGCGGTCGATACCTGCTGTCACCAATGAAGGCAGGTCCGAAAGAAAAGCTACAGGACGAGGGGGACTTGGATGCTGCTCCGCAGAGTGCGCGCCGCGCGATTTGCGTGCCTTAACTGCGGTCATTTCGAGGAGAGATAGGGGCAGGGAGGGGCCGGGCAATTATAACATTAATGCAGCTGCAGCTGATGCCACGAGCCAAATTTTAATAAATACATAAAAAAATAAATATTATCTTGCAAAAAGAGCACCTATCAGAGGCCAAAAGGGCAGGTGCTTGAACAACACTTTGGGTCTATCTGAGCACGTGCTTTGCGATATGGTTCATTTTAGTTGGCTATAGGCAAAGTCAAAATTCGAAATAATGTTCCATCCCTATAAATATAGGCCTACACGCAGTTTTCCCTCTCACATTGTCATTTTATGCGTTTAAATGCCTGCTGAAGATGAAGAAACGTTTCTGATGCAACACTCTCACTGCAAATCGTAACTGGTGTAGCATAGGTTTTGGCGAATTCTTGTAAATTATCTTATGCCCCAGTGAGGAATAAGCTTAGGGGTGGACCTTTATTATTATTATTATTATATAAATATTGTACGAATTCATATGAAAACGCCAACTCTGTATCTGATTCAAGTATTTGATCAAAAAAACTGTTTAAAATAAAAATAAATGGCCTAATATCGTCACTTTTTGTGACATTTTACTAATATCAATCACTTTGCTATTTGTACATCATATTTTAAATTTTACTTTTTAATGAAAATGTTTATATTGTTTTACATTAATCGCATATTTAATCAATTGGTGGCACCCTTGCAGTACCGCTACTGACCCTCTAGATGTCGCGAACACGACATCCAAATTAAATTCACTGACTGTCTATTTTTCAGGTCTCCCTGAGAAACATTAAAGGTGACTGAAGGTGATTGATATTAACCTGTGATGAACAATAAAAGACAAATTCTGTAATAAATTATTATTGTGATTTATAAATGGTGAAGCTTCTTTTTTCACATTTCAGTGAAGTGAAATCTACATTTATACTTTCAATAAGCCTTGAAGTTAAAATAAGAAAACACTAAATAGAAATAGCATATAAGAGGTTATAACATTATAAGAGGTTATTATACAACAACATGTATTACCTCACTAATGCAAGAGTCAAGATGTTGGTGATGAAAAGTTGATTTGTGTCCATTTTCCACTAAACATTTTAGTTGGTTTGTAGATTTAAGTAAATATCATAAATCTATAATATCTAGGCTATATCTAATAAAAATCTTTTTATCCTTTATTCGTTATCATGTTGGAATACTGCCCTGCGGCCCAGTCTCCGAAG
>NW_015522439.1:0-1541 GCF_001515645.1 Sinocyclocheilus grahami
CTGGCCCTTTTCATAGCCAAATAAAAGTGGGTGATCGACTACACAGGTCAGGCATTTTAAACGGGTTTAACCCACTTATGAGAAAGTGTTATCAACTCGATCAAATAGCAGAGAGAGTAAGGTGGGATGAAACCTAA
Organism: Sinocyclocheilus grahami; assembly: GCF_001515645.1. NCBI lineage: Eukaryota > Metazoa > Chordata > Actinopteri > Cypriniformes > Cyprinidae > Sinocyclocheilus > Sinocyclocheilus grahami. Next base: position 138 of record NW_015522439.1, read on the forward strand.
TGACCTCAGAACTGAGTCACTTGAGCACATCAAAGAAAGCTTCAGTTTGTGACTTTACCCATGATATACCCACACCAGCTCCATAAGGCTCTGATATATTATATATCTGAGATATATACAGTAAGATCCATGCTTTTGGTCACTTGCTAGGAGCCACTGCTGTTACATAAACTACGACTTGGTGGTGCTCACAAGCTAACTATTTGTCTAAGTGAGATCTAACAGACCTTTTCTTCCTGACTTTTTTGGGAGTGCAGTAGACCAATAGATTTAGCAGGACAGGCCATTTGCCCTGCTCAGTATAAACTAAATTATATACCTATAACATTGGGAGGAAAGCTAATAATAAAGGAGATAAATCATTTTAAATGAACAATAAATAAACAAAAATGTCATCAGTTCTCACAAAATGTGTTTACTTTACAAAATCTAACCTTGCATAACTTTAAACAGCCTTTCTTTTTCTGCACTTAACTGTCAAAGGGCGTAAAGCTGGCACAAAGCTCTTCCACACAGGCCCTGTCTCCTTCTCCCACAAAGTCCAGGAACCGCCCTGGATCCCTATCTCTATAAGAGCTCAGAGCTGGGCTCAAAGGTCCCATCTTCGTCAGGAGAACTCTAACGGTTTCCTCTCTGGTTTCATCTCATCTCCATATCCAACCATGTCTTGCTCTCTCCGTACATCATCCTGCTTCAGTCCCAAGATCATGGCTTCAAAGTCCATAGTCACTACGATTCGCTGTGGTACGACAACTCCTTGTGCACCCAAAGCCTACAGTGTTTATGGCTGTGGTTTTATGGCTCTTCCTCCTGTTATCGCCGGGTTGGTTGCTCTCCAGATCTGCATTGCAAACGAAACAGCGGAGGATTCCGAATCATGGTTGGAAACTGTGACTACATCCAGCTGAATGAGAAGGGCACCATGCAGAACCTGAATGACCGTCTGGCATCCTACCTGGAGAAGGTGCGCTCACTGGAGGCTGCCAATGCCATCCTGGAGAGGCAGATCCACGAGTACTATGAGAAGAAGGGGCCGATCTGCCAGAGGGACTACAGCCACTGCTGGAACACCATCAATTGCCTGAAGGAAAAACTGGGCATCATAGACTCAATGACTGAGGATCACATACTACAAGACTTTCAAGAGGTTCCGAACACAACAAACTCACTCAGAATCATGCTGTGTTGCTATGTAGTGTATTCCAGCCGTAAAAAGCTCAATTTATGATGCCATTGTTGTCAGATATTATTCTTGATTTTTTTAAATGAAATTTCAGCAAACAGTTATGTATATTTTGGTCTGTTATGAATATGGCCCCTAACTGAACTGACTTGCCTTAAAGAGACCTTGATGAGGAAGGAAAGAGGAGAAATTATTTACAAATTAATGTAATGACTCCTTTT
>NW_015522440.1:0-1540 GCF_001515645.1 Sinocyclocheilus grahami
GGCTGTAGCTCGTCATGACACTCGTACATCGGCCGACCGGTCCAGGTATTTGGCATGCTAGATATTTGTTTGCCGTCGGCGAGGTGTCGGAGACGTGTCAGCGAGCCTCTTTGATGCGCCGTTGTGTAGTTCACACAAAGATTGCCGAGCACCGATCACCCGCTGATTTTCCCCCGATCACAGCCCGATCTGTCGGCGAGCTCGTTAACTTGCAAATCGGGCTTAAAATCCTGTAGTGTGAACTAGGCTTTAGCGGTTCAGTACACTGACGTCTTGGCACCAGACTCTGCCATGCAATTGCTGCCTTTCGCTCTCGAAATTGAAAGTGATCAAGACATTTCTCCGGAGCACAACATTCCAACAAAGACTGTCAAGTTTAGCTCTTCTGAGTACTGAGAATGCCAGTGAAAGACTTTGGGCACCAAAACACTCAGAGAGAGCAAAGGATTTGGTAAAGTTTTTGTTTGTTTGTTTCTTGTAGTCAGCTGATAAAAATAATAAATAAGTTATTCGTTAAAAGTTGGTATGTTAGTGTGTATAGAAAGGTACTTTTTTCTTATAATGTAGTATATATCCTAAAGTATAGAGTTATTTATTTAATGTATGGTTTTCTTATAGTTTTTTTTACTGTTTATTTCCTTACTGCAAGACATGAATCTAGCTTGTATAATTTATTTTCTACAATTAGTGATGTTTATGTAGGCCAGTGTTTGAACTAAGTGCTGGCCATTAGCCTAGAAGAATTTCACTGCGCTTACTGTTAAATAAAATATGTAGACCCAGGGCCTATAACAGATGTTTGTGTATTATTATTGTTGAATGATACTCTTACTATTGCTAAAATAACAATTATAACAAATCAGAGCAGTGGCACTTTTGCCTCTACGTTCAAAGACTAAATATTTATTCCTGCAGGGATTTCAGTCTGATTAAAAGCGATATCAAATACCCACATTATATAGCCTGTAATATGTTATTCAATAATAACATCAAATGCATCAATGTAATGATAATTCATCACATTCATTACTGTTAAATCAGTTATGGGGGAGACGGAATCAGTGATATGTTGTAGCAGGTGCAGAATACATTTTCATACATGACATCACTGCTGGTGGGAGGGGCCTCATCTCGTTCACAGATGTGTGATGCGCCACTGCATACATAATATTTATATATAGCCCCACCCCTTTTAAACACTGCATAAAGGTAAAGTCATACAAATGTATACATGAAACACTCATTTTAAAATCTTTCTGTAAAAACAGAAGTTCAAAGACAAAATTCTAATTCTAATTGTGCTGTGCACTAGTTTCTCTGACGCATAAGGTCTATAATACACATACTTCACAAAACTAGGAATATAGTGCACAAGTCATGTGGATTTTATGGTGATCCGTTGTTCATCTTTTTGGAGCTTGTCAGACTCTGTTCATGCTCTGTTTTACAGAAAAAAAAAAACATTTAATGACCATTCAAAAAATGGATGAAAGAAAGTCATACGGGTTTGGAACAACACGATAAATGATGACAGAATTTT
>NW_015522441.1:0-626 GCF_001515645.1 Sinocyclocheilus grahami
ATTTAATAAAAATGCACAAAATAAATTTGATATAATCGTGATGCACTGTGATATCGTATTGAATCGTTGACATGATAAACATAATCGTTTCATTTCAAATCGTGAAACCAGTGTTGATTCACACTCTAATAGTTCACCCTAAAATTTTATTTATGTCATTATTTACTCACTCACATGTTGTCCCAAACCTGTATTAATATCTTTCTTGTGCTGAACACAAAAGAATATATTTTGAAAAATGTGGGTCACCAAACAGTAGCTGGTCCACATTTGATAGAAGGAAAAATACTATGGAAGTCTGTTCAACTGTTTGGTTACACACATTCTTCAAAATAACATTTATCCTAACATCATCATATTGTTTCTGTGAATGAGTGAGCAGGATGACATTCACATCATTTTGTAGCAAAAACTCTAGTCTATCACATCCAGTTCTCAAGTCTTTTGAACAAATGTGTGTTTCATGGCTTTATTTCAGTGACTTCAGTAACCACGCACAAACGTGGTTGTTTTCTCAAAAACACAAACATGTAGGCTACATTAATGCTGCTCATTGTTGCACAATTTGTGCTGATTACAGAGTAATCAGACTTTAGCCATTCATATGTTTTTTAAGATACTGGAGA
>NW_015522441.1:1213-1540 GCF_001515645.1 Sinocyclocheilus grahami
CATCTTCACAGCAGCAGATCTCAGTTCAGATGATCCTCCAGATATCCCTGCTTGCCTCAAAACGTAGTCACGACTATCAGGATGAGAATAGTACAAGTATTTAATGACCTGATTCTAAAACTGTATTTTTCTACTTACAGAAACAACATTTCTAACAGTTTGTATTAAAACAGTATCACGACAAAACAACAGAGAGTGCAGGGAAACTAAACTTCTTTTTCTGTTAGTTTTATGGCAGATTACAATCATAACTTGTTAGGTGCATATCGCCACCTACTGTAGCGGAGTATGTAGCATGGATTATGATTCGATTATATTACTTTACAT
>NW_015522442.1:0-1539 GCF_001515645.1 Sinocyclocheilus grahami
ACAAAATTAGAGGAACTATCCTTTTATTTTATTTGATCCCAACTTTAAGCCATCTCACAGAAAATACATTTAACATTCTCAGCTATAATTTTATTTCAGCTACGATGGGCTTTCTACATCACATTTTTTACCTGATGGTTTAGTCTTGTTTCTACGTACCTGCTGGTGGTTGGGGAAGGTCTTCATGGCTTCGAGTAGCAGCTGTGTGACGTTCCCCAGGAGTCGCACAGGGATTCCAAAGGCCAGTTCCTGTTTCGTGAGGTTGAACACACAGGCACTGGCTGCCAGCTGCACGTTCAGTGTGGCCGGATGATTCTTCATCCCTAATGCTACCAACTGCAGATCGAGAACAAAAGAAAAGTGACGAGCAGGGACATGAGGACTGATACGGAGAAATGCAGTGACCTTTGATTCATTACTCAATCTTTGTGAGTATGCATACCTTCAGGATGTCAGGTCGTGGTTTCTCAATGGCATGAGTGAGGCTGAAGAGGTGGAAGAGAGCTTCTCTGACAAAGCCCTCTCTCTCACTGTATCTTCTCAATGCCTCACAGATCTGAGTCTCATTGGCCTCTCCAGTCACCTGCACAAACAGAAAAATAATCATGATCTTACAATCATTTACAAATAAGCAGCAGGTAATGAGGATAATGTTGCATTTTTCAAAACATCTTGCTGTTGTGTACGAGCACCTACCTTTAAGCTGCCCTCTCCAGACAGGAAGTCAGAGAATCCGGCATCGGTGGCCAGCAGACCAACGAAGGTCATGCCCGGTCTCGCCTCCGCGAAAGCCCTGACCGCTGCATCAGTCACCTGCTTGCGGCCCGAAACATCCAGAGACACCAGCTGGGGCAGGATACCAGGAGTCTCCAGAAGCTGCCGCGCCACGTCGGATGTGAACTGCTTATCGTCGGAGATATCAAGGTGCTGTAAACCCTCCAGCTGGAGAAACAGAAAAACAATGTGCGTACAATTACAAATCATCATGCAGAGGCACAATGACAAACTTCCTAGCCAGAGAGACAAGTTTCTTGAAAGTCAACAAATTAATTTTGTGCTATTTATTTGAAAATACATTTTCATTGTAATGCACAGCTACAATGACTTGAATATAGCTCTTCTTTAGGCCAAATCACACTGCACCAACAGACACGTTCGTCAGGTTTTGTCTGATTAGATACAGGTTTTGCCGTTTGTCAGCCTTGGGACATCTGAGAAGTGATGTACTGTACTCTGTCGGCTGTCGGTGCAGTGTGAATTGGCTTTATGATGAGTGCTTTTTTCATTTCTGTATTAAAATTCATTTTGATTTCTTTAGTATGAAGTCAAAAATATCAGGGTGATACAACTGTCCTGATATCATAATAAAGAAAAACACAAGAGCAAGAAAACATTAAGAAGTCTGGCACGATCTTTTATTATTATTCCATCATATAGTTTTTTATTGTATAATTACATTTTGTATAATTTCAAATGAGAAAAACATGCGTGTTTTATATAAATATATATATATATATACACACACACACACACACACAC
>NW_015522443.1:0-1539 GCF_001515645.1 Sinocyclocheilus grahami
TAAACATCACATTTTCATTTTTGGGTGAACTATCCCTTTAACAAGTTGCATGATTTTAGGAATAATGCCATAGCAAGCCCCACTAATTAGTCATTTAGGTGGCACTTTTACCCAAAGCGACTTCCAGCACACTTATTAGGGAGACACAACATGAAGCTAAGTGTCTTGCTTAAGGCTAGAATGGTGATAGTTTACACATCACCCCTTTAAGGGATTTTAGCCTTCTGGTGAGCAGGTCGTATCTTCAGCTGCAGGTGTCATCATCTCCTTTAAGGTATATGGATATCTAGGCAATCCACACTCAACACCCACCAGGGTCTTCTGACACTTTTAGTGGTCACATGACATCTAAACTCAGCATGGGGAGATAAATTGTATAATGTGTCCATCTGCTCACTGCCTCTAGTACAAATCAATATTATAAATCTATTAACACTGGTGTGTTTTATCTCTGCAGCTAAACATTCTGCTCATGCTAAACATCCAGTAAGCGCTCTGTACTACAGTTCTAGGTCAAACACCTGCATCTCAAAATAAGCTTTTCTTTGCAAACCTTATAAATAGACCGCAAACAGAAGCAAATCGATACAATGAGCAGTGCCTCATGATTATGGCAAAGACACTGTCACATCCCAGGATGTTCTATAAAGCATGAACAAACGATTAAAGTGAGTGAAAAAGTATCTTTAAAGCTTTAATTTGGGCATAGAGGTTATTACAACATAATATTTAATATTTATTATCCGCTTCAGAGTACATGACATGCACACTGTGATATGTGATGTCTGGAGGTTGCCCTCATGCTGGTATAGACAAAACTGAAGGTGCCACACAAAGACAACATAATCCCTCATATCAGACAGTATCAAACAGTTCTCCACAAATTAAAACAACCCTTATCCTAACACTAAACAAACCGAAAAGCTCAGAGAAATTGCTCTTTACAATATATCATATATCTGACAAAATGTGAACCCAATGATAATTGATTTTGATAAATAAAATAAAATAAAAATTAATTACATTTTCAATGAAAATTAGAAGTGGTGCCTCGGCAACTGACTGTTTTATTTAAAGTACTAAAATTACTAAAACTAATAAAAATGACAAAAGCACATCAAAAATTAAAGCAAAAACTGAAAATATTAAAATAAAAGTTAATTCAAAATGTTAACAAATACTATATCAGTATATAAATAATACTAAAATAACTGCTGTTAAATTGGCATGGCAATATTTAAAATATAAAAGTGAAGATACGACACCTGTGTAGGAGGTCTTTGTGATGGGAGGTGGGTTACACATGGGGGATCTCCTGGTTGAGAAAAAAAGGAAACAAAGAATGTGTCATTGTGTATGATGCAAACAAAAGTAACACAGATTGACTGCTGTTACCAAACTTACAACATCTACAAATTCTGTCAAGATTCATTGTTATGGTAAAAATGTGTGCATGTGAATATGTTAAACTGAAAGCACTCACTTGTTATTGGCCCTTTCCTGTTGTACATTTGTTAAAGCAGCAAAATTATTCCGGAC
>NW_015522444.1:0-1539 GCF_001515645.1 Sinocyclocheilus grahami
GTCAAAACAGTAATATTGTGAAATGTTATTAAAGCGTGAAATAACTTTTTCAATTATAATACATTTTAAAATAAAACTTACCCATTACTCCAGTCTTTAGTGTCACATGATCCTTTAGGAATATTTAGGCATATTATTTTCAATGTTGAAAACATTTGTGCTGCTTACAGTAATATTTTAAAACCATGATCCAATGTTTTAGGATTCTTTGAAAATAAGTTCAAAAGAACAGCAATAGAAATATTTTGTAACATTATACATTTCTTTAATGTCACTTTTAGCTATTTATTTCATCTTTGCTTAAAAGTTTTGAACAGTAGTGTATATGCTTTTGTAAAATTCATAAATACTTTCAAAATGTGTTTTTAATACTTCATATTCAAGAATAAAATCACTATAATTAATTTCAAGGATGTAGACAATTTTTTTAAACTGGGGAAACCAAAGGTAAAATTTGACTAAGCTGTCATTGAAAAATATAGTAAAAGAATAATATTATGAGGATGCAACCCTAGTTGTTTGTGGTATTTAGCCCTGATTTCACAGTTGGTGTTTTTTTAGGATTGAGTCAATTTTGTTTTGAATTGTCTGTTTTCACTCTCAAGTTTTCAATGTTTGTCTGCAATTGCTAAATGAAACCCATGCTTTTTAAATGTGCTGCAGGCAGTCTGTCCAATCAGTGATGAGAGTCTTTTAGTGGCACCAATAAGTTGTGAAAAAATGTTCACCATTGTCGAAAAATAAATATGACTGCACTGCAAGCAGTCAAGACAAAACTGCATCACTGACATAAGTGCTTGCAGTCTAGACTGCTTCTTTCGTTATAACTGGAGCGTTATTTTTGCGTTGTATTTTTCACTTGCAGTACTGATACTGTACATATTTGGCAAATTCTCTAAAAAGAAATATGGTGCAGGCCACTGAAAACCTTGTTTCTAAGTTGAGATATTAAACATGCAAAGAGGCCTCACATATATTTTATGAACTGGGAGTGGATCAGTGTTCACTCTGCTCTCTTGCAGCTGGGAAACACAGTTTTGGCCAGACTGGGTCCAGTCCTAAACACACAGCTACTATCGGTAAGCCAAGGAGCTTAGGCAGAGTGTGCGAATGTTTCACTTGTGTGAGAGCGCCAGTAAGAAAGCTTCAGATTTGTCTGTGTGTATTTGTCACTGCCTTTGCTTTGGCCTTGTTGGTTCGAGTGTGTTTGCTCGTGACCTCCCACTCTGTCGCTACCCTGAGCTATTTTCTTGTTGTTTGTCCTGCACCCAGCGCTGTTTGCACCAGTCACCAAAGCTTCAGTAAATGTGCTGGCATGCATAGTAGCAGAATGCCAAAATCATGAAGAAAAAAAAAGCGTCTTTTCTTCATGTTTATGTATGTTATATATTCATTTATGTTTATCTTATATGATAAAAAGTAAGCATATGAATGTGAAATTTAACCAATAGATTGTGAGAAAAAATCCTGATGTTCTGGATTGCACCTTCTGTTTTCACAGTGGCAAAATGAAAAATGATCTATCTATCTATCTATCTA
>NW_015522445.1:0-1539 GCF_001515645.1 Sinocyclocheilus grahami
CAAAATATATATTGTGTGTTTGATTGGTCCAGATGCTACACTACAGCTACAGATGACAAAATGTGATGTCATTCAAAATGCATTCTGGGTAGCAGTTCCACTATGCCTCTCTCGCTAACAGTGGTACATAGAGGCACATCCCTGACATGTCAGGCTAGTGAGTTTATTGAGGGGGAAAAAATTAATGATGTTTTTAATAATTTCTCTGAAGCACAGAGCTGTGGAAAGCCTAGCCAGCCTATTGTCTGATTGTTGGAGCAGGGTGATGTTATGTCAGGCATCATGTCAAATCCTGCACTAACTACACAGTTCCACTTCACACAGTTTCAAGGTTAGGGTGTGACATATCTGACAATGTTTGGGGCAGGGTATAAAGGGCTTCACTTTTTGTTTCATCAAGGCTTAAATATATAAAAATGCAATGTTAAATACATTGCTAGTATGTTTTTCCAGTGCTGAAACGTGGCCAAGGCAAGCATTTATGAGAAAAGTAAAGTCAACTTTGTGCAATATTATATTTCTGGTATATCCGAATATATGTCAAAATGTGGCAGTTCAGGAGAAAACTTTTTGAGCAGCTTTTCCCATGCAAAACTTTGATGTCCAAGACAGGTTAGACAAATGATTGTGTTTAATGAGACTTTTCAAATGAAATTTATATTAAAGCTGTAGCTGGTGTAAGAAATTAGCAAATGCATTCAGATAAAAAAGTGACTGTTCTTATTTATCTGCTTAATAAGACTGTGTGATTATGCACACAGAAATGAACTGCAGCTGGGAAGTCTTTAGAGAGCTGGTTTACAGTCAAAGAAGCTCTTATTTAGTGGCTTGTTTGGTGTACTGCCCAAGATAGATGACGTCAACCATTAATAGCTTTGTTTTGAGGACAGTGAATTTTAATTTTGGAGACATCGGTCTTACCTTCTGTGCTCCATCAAAGTTCTGATGAAAGACCAGTATGCAGTCATAGTCAGGAATAAATGGGAATATGTTCTCATGATCCCTTTTCCAACATGACTGTAACTCTTAAATGCTTACATGAGGTAATATTTAATCTGTTAAGACAAATACAGTGCTATTATGGACAATCCATTTTGTACAATACACCTTTATAATACTGGGTAGGACCTCATTTGACTCCAGAAAACATTGAATTCTTAGTGGCAATGGTTAAGGCAGTGGCTAGAGACTTTCCTCTCAGATTTTAGACAAGAGTTAAAGTCAAGACTTGTCTCTCCAAGACCCAGACCCATACCAATAACAGACCCCCTAAAACTAAGAACTCGAACCTTCCTTAATACAGGGTTACTGAGACTTCTTAGAACTTCCCTATGCGCATAAACTGTACAGATCTCTTAATGTACAGTATGTTGACAAATTAAGCATAACTCTGACCATATTTCCCCAGCATTTCACTCTTAATACAGACTTAAAAACTGAATTTCATCATCAGTGTTTTTGTTTTACTTCATTTAGTGCCTTTCATGTCGGCTTATTCATCCACAACAAATGCATGCAGTCATATTTGAAATAATTTAG
>NW_015522446.1:0-1538 GCF_001515645.1 Sinocyclocheilus grahami
AGGAAGGGGGCAAAAACCTTTTCACACCACTGTATATATATAATTACATATAATGTTATATACAAAAACATTAAAGAATGCACAGATGAATTGTTCACAATAAGATCAGTAACATGCTTTAAAAAAAACAATCATTTTACGGCAACTTTAAACCCTCAAAGTGCGTAATCTTGTTTACTTTCATTGTAAGTGCAGAAAAAAGGCAAAATAGCTTTCTGTGGAGCTTAATTTGCATTGAACCTGAAACATTTCTTTAATGTTGGCTTAAAATGCTGTTCAGGTAGTAAACGCGTCTCATTCATGTACCCTGTGGCATGTCATCGTCAGTGAAGAACTGCGTGGCCTCCAGTGCTGACTCTGCCTCCTCTGGACACAACGCTTCAGAAAGAGAGAAGAACAATCCGCACATCACATACACACTCCAAATGACTCGTGCTGTAGCACACCCTCTTTACAAACATCTTATTCTAATCTTTTCTACAATCTTCATCACACACACACAGTCCAAAAACTACAGAAGTGCTAGTTTCTCACGTCAATAAGCCTCAAACACACACACACAGACACAGACACACAGAGTGTTTGCTGAGAGTAGCGATCTGGTTTCCTCACAATATGCTCATGTTTGCTGTTCACTAGTGTCACTCACACACAGTTCCTTCATACTAATGAAAACACTAATGATGTTCCTCAAAAAACTACTTGGTATTTCTCTTTTTGCTTACACTGTTGCACTCTTTCCATGGCCTGTTTAGTAAAGTCTCTGTGACCGTGAACATACCAGGAGGCAGGTGGAGTTTGTAGAGAAGTTTGAGTTTTTCCGTCATATCACCATGATACATTCCACCTGAGAGACAAAAACAAACCAAAAACTGTTATGATGAATATGTCGAGAAGCTTAGAATAGTTATTTCTTTGCTTTAAGTTGTTGTTACACAATACATGCAGACTAACTTGAATTATCCCTCAATAATTTGACCGTCTATTTTCTATAAATATATTTCTAATATATTCTTTCCACCAAACAGTGTTGCAAAGTAGATTCAAAATGTTTAATATAATAACTAAAACAGCAAAAATATATTTTTCACAGTTTGTAACTATATGAATAGAACGCTATTTCATCATTTTCATTCACATGCACCAATATAACAATAAATGCATAGTAATAAACATGCAAAGCAAAGCTGAGTAGTGATGCATTAAAGTGACCATAAAGACACAATGCTACAAAACTATCTGTCGGTTGTTCTAATTAAAATAAATGCTGATCTTTTGAATCCTGAATTCATTTTTTTAAAATCCTGAGAAAAAAAAGCAGCAGCAAAACAGTTTTCAACAATGATAATAAAAATTGTTCTGATTTCTGAAGGATCATGTGACACTGAAGACTGGAGATTCAGCTTTGATCACAGCAATAAATTACATTTTATGATATATTCAAGTAGAAAATTATTATTTTAAATTGTCACAATATTTCACAGTATTACTGTATTTTTGATCCAATAAATGCAGCCTTTGTGAGCAATAAGAGTCTT
>NW_015522447.1:0-1538 GCF_001515645.1 Sinocyclocheilus grahami
TAATAAATGATCTGTGGGGTATTTTGAGCTGAAACTTCACAGACAAATTCTGGGGACACCTTATAAGGTGCATATTGTAAAAAGGGGCTTAATAGGTCTCCTTTAAATGGAGAAAAGTAATATAGGTATGAGTGCTATATCATCCTGAGGAATATAGTTGGCATGTTTTGGTTTATTCTGTTGCATCATTTTGTTCTCCAAACCTCCATTTTTTTTATATTTCCCATCTGTTGTTTAAATAGGCAGTTCTGCTCTTGCCTTAGTTGTGTAGCCATAACAATAGGTTTCAGGGTGTTTCTTTAGGGTAGCACTCTGACCTCCGTGATAGTGTGCAAATAAGGATGGATTCTCTGTGACAAAATGAGCACATACTGCTCACATGTTTGTTCATTCACAGTATGATATTTTGAAAGCTAATTCTTTATTATGTGATGTTTAATTTGAGGAACTTATTTCTAAGTCATTTTTGAATATAATTGCAGATGACTAGTCTTCTCTTATCACTGCACTCCAGGTGTCCTTCCATATTGATTGAAGGGCTTCATATGGTTGCCATGACAACAGTGTTGAATGATGTCCGGCTCAGAGGGTTCTCTCGCCTCGTCAGAGCCCACAACAGCACACATATAATGAAGACACACAAACGCTTTATTGCTGTAAACACTGGGTGTTTTGTCATCTCTTTCTTAATGTATTCTTCATTTCTGTCAGCTCCCCCACAAGTGTACTGCATGCTCAAACAGCATTGTCTGCTTGTATAAAATTAATCAAAACTTTTAATAAAAAAAACTACTGGAGCATTCAATTTTGATAACAGTTTATTTTGCATTTGCTGAGCTCTCAGCTCTCTCTGACTATCAGCAATTCAAACCCATGTACCCATCGCAAATCCCCATATCAAAATGAATGGCTGGAGACTTTCCTCTGTGCATTCCTCAGCACCTCACACCTTACTTGAAAACTGATAAATAAGTTCTGTGGAGTGAAATGTAAAATATATATTTATATTTAAACAACTACCTGGACACTCTGAATTTGAATATAATTAGTTTGCGAGAGAAATATATGATATGAATATGGATAATTCATATCTAACATTCTAGACTGGACCCAGAGTTGGGTATAGTAACTGATTACGTGTAATCTTGATTATGTAATCAGATTCCAAAAAATAAGTATGTGTAATTAGATTAAATTACATTTTAAAATACTCAGAATCAGATTGCAGTTACTTTTTTATTGATTATATTATTACATATTATTCACTCAATAGCAATACATTTATTCATAATTCACTTATTCTCTCTAATTCTTCTTTTTCATCTTTTAAATGTTCCTTTCTAAAATAGCCTACTGCTGATATACACTCAGAAAGTCTTCCTGTTTTGTGGACATTCACACAAAAACCAGTCACTAGTCAGGTGGATATAATTACACAGAAATTTGAGAGGCCAGCATTTGTACACTGGATTTACAAAAATTATTTCAGTTTTAAGAAGTGTTTTCTTAGCATTTCAATATTACATCAACTACTGATG
>NW_015522448.1:0-1537 GCF_001515645.1 Sinocyclocheilus grahami
AGTGCAAAGACCGCAAGTGTGGGTATTTGGACAAGGCATTGGTGTTTTGGAAAGATTTCTTTTACTTTAGTTTCGTAAGCTGATCAACAGTGGCATCTACTGACCAGACTCAGACTGTGCATCTATCCCTTACAATTTCATTTTCCATCAATTCAGATTAAATGATCCAAACTGATTTGATAGAATCCTACAGATTTTACACCACCATACAGCAAAATAAATAGCTCAATAAGCAAAATCAGAACTAAAAGAATATATTGCTAATATAGATGTTAAAATATATTTACATAAATATATTTTTGCTATTTAGATTTTTAGTTACTTGTATTTTTGGACATTATTTACATATTTTGCATGTACTCAAAATGTATTTTAAGATTGCAAATATTTTTTCTTGCCCCTTGAAATACGTTTTGTAATATTTTTTGGAATTTGAAAGTTTAACCGAAATATATTAAATTTTTTTTAAATATATTTCATGAAGCCTTGCTGTTTAAAACATATATTTAAAATATATTGCCACCCCCCTTTTTAATTTTAATTTTTAAAATTATGGATACAGAAATTCAGCATTGTACATTTACAACTTTAGCCTGAAAACAGAACCAGCAATGTATTCACCGAGACAAAGGAACTTTTTGTTGACTTCAGTAAGGCAACTCGCACACCACGCGACAGCTCATAATAACTGCAGCGGTCAGCAACCTCTAGATTCCTGGCCCACAAATCTGCGATGACCTCACCTGAACAACACACCCTGAGCGTTCAGTTACACTGTTCATAATGCCTGAGCAAATGTGACATCAACACCAAAAACATTACACGGATGGGTGCCACCACTGTCAGCAGGGAGTTTTTTTATTGTGTTTTGGATTTATTTATTTATATAGCTTTTGTTAAATATATTTCGTAATGTGTATACAGATTAAAAATAGAAACAAGACTATATGGTACAATATTATGTGAGTATCTGAGTAAATCTAATTCACCACTTTCTTGTTATTCCACTAGCAAACAAATCAGCTTTTAAAGGCATTCATATATTTCAGCTATAATGATATTTTCCTCAGTGTGAGGGTGTAGAGGTCGCTGTTTGTCGTGTTGTTCCTCATCATTATCATGCCTGATCTATGAGTCGACTGGGTGTTCACAGACTGGATAATTCAACGCCAACAATACCGAAACTCAACAGAGAGCGACTTGACAACAAACCAGCGTGACATGGAGCCTACGACTTTACAGGTAAATAAATCCATACAGAAATCACAAATAAATATCAAGACAGCGTGAGCTCTCAAGACTGAGTGTTGTTGTAGTTTGTAATATTTAATCGCAGATCCGTGTCCATTTTCTTTTCTAAAAGTTGTTTTGGTTGTTTAGAAAGCATTTTTACATTCACCACTCTCTGAAACATTGTCATTATGTGTGAATGAAGTTAGAGTTGGAGTGATTTAAGTGATCTTTAAGTAAAAAGTTAATCGTAATGAGGACACAGGCTATGTTTTAAGACTTAGCAGTGATTCCTGAAGCCCATCAT
>NW_015522449.1:0-1537 GCF_001515645.1 Sinocyclocheilus grahami
ATATATATATATATAGATAGATAGATAGATAGATAGACAGATAGACAAAGAAACAGATGTATATTTATTAATTAAAAATTAATATTGTTTTTATACTGTGTATTGTTAGTCAAAAACAAAAAAAATCTAATTAAGGAACAAAAGTAGTGGGACACAGGGCGGCACCAGAGCTACTACATCAGTCAGAGCAGTTGAAATGTGAACTCCACTTCAGAGCTCCACGCCTGGAACAGGTAGTCAATAAAAATCTGTTTCGCGCTTCATAAAAGCAGCAATGTGAGAATGGAAAACTGAAGCCCATCGGGTTTAAAGAGGGCGAGCGTGAAGAACACGTTACACAGTGAGTCAGATGCCACATGGACACAATGGTAAAAATGGTGTTCATGACCTGGCTGAGAGGCTGTAGTACCTGCACTTACTCCTCTCAGCCACCGGTGGCCGCTCATGCTCAACGAGCCGAGCATGGCGCTGCGCCTCAGACTTTCACTCGTGAGACACTCCAATTCTCATTTTATTCACCTTCTTGTGACTGTTGAGTAAATTGGCAGGCCTCATAAAATTAAGTTGGGAAGTGACTATTAGTCTCAAGCATATTTCAACTAGTGGCACTATTGAAATGTAACATTAGCCATTTGACCTTTAACATGCTTAAACTGCTACATGTGTGACCCAATCCCTTAATGCTTTTACATGTTGTGATTTTCAAAATGAAAAGGTAATCCAATACGTCTTACTTTAGTATGAAAATATACATATGGACTTTGATTCCAATTAATTCCCAGAAGCCACTATGTGGTTTTTCCCGTGTAGAGGAACGAACATCTGTATACAATACAACAGAAGAAACCCAATGAATGATATAGAGCAAAATACCTCTTTGAAACTATTTCCAGTTTAAAAAACAAAACAAAAACAAACGGACAAATAGGAGAACATTTACCATTTAGATAAAGTGACTATGATGGAATGAGAGGTGTTGTAAACATTTAATTATAACATCCCAATGAAGACTGAGGGGTCCAAAACGCAAACTGCAGCTGTGGAAAGGTAATGTACACCATAAACTTCAAATGAGGAGAGAACAGAAATGACATATTTAATGAAGTTTGACAGGATTTGGAATGAAAATTTCCGGCCAATGTGGTACTTAGACTTATTTCTTAAACCATTGAATTTTACAGTCAAATACAGCCTTCTTCTAATTAACAAGTTTGGATATTTGAGCTGCACCCATTACTAACAGGTGCATAGAATCAGGTGAACAGCCATACTTATGCCACAGTCACTCAAGAATATGCTCTCCATTTACTTTCATTCATACGTATGCGGATATGGGATAAACACAAGCTCAAAGATGTTTTGACTTCCTCTGTATACTAAATATCAACTTTGTATGTTTTGAATGTAAATATGAATAGCATAAAGACATGAGCAATAGAGGATAAATATCACATATGGACCTCTTGGCTGAGTTAGAAAGAACACACCAACGTAAAGGAATAGTTCACCCAAAAATGAAAATTTGCTGAAGATTTAC
>NW_015522450.1:0-1537 GCF_001515645.1 Sinocyclocheilus grahami
AAAACTTAATATTTGAGAATTTACAGGGTGAACAAGTTCATCAGGCTTATAGCAATGACCAAAATCAAGCACACTCATTTTTTCATCAATACTTATTGCTTACATGGAACATTTAGGAGTGGCAGCGTGATACAATTGTATTTTTCCCCCCCACATTGCCATGTAGTCCTTATCTGCATTGTTTTTCAGGTCTGTAATTACCTGTAGGGGTCATTCCTTCAAAAGAAACATATATGTGGTGATGCAGAGCTTCAAAATGCAGTGCTTATCAGGCTACATAATTGCATTATTTCACATGAGCGCATACGAGGCAGTTTTCTTTGTCTTCGACACTGGACTGGGTTAGAGTTGACAGGGCTTTAGTGTACTGCAGCTCCTTCAGGGTTTAATGGCCTACACATAATGAGATTATTGCCTTCCCCTTGGACATTTGCTAATTAATTAGTCATCATCTCTTTTTGAGAGTAGTACACAGCGGATTGTGTTTGTAAGGGATTGCTGAATCAAATATAAATGATAGCAGAAAATAAACCGGTGACGGATTTGCTTTCTCTGTCACACTTAGGCTTTATAATGCCCTCTCACCTGCCTTGAGGAGAGATCAGTTCTGATCTCGAGGATAATTTTTTTTCCCCACTCTATTTGGTAGCACATTTATTTTTGCCCGCTATGACTGGGCACTATGAATGTGTTGATTTGTTATGTTCTGTGACCTTTCTTTCGTGTCACACAGTCTTGACAAAGCTGATGTCAGCTTATTTAGAGATATGAGCGTTTCTGCTGATTTTTGTGTTCTGAGTGGGCTATCACATGATTCCTGACGCTCGGAAAGAGAAGAAAAATGTTTACCGTTTCAAAAAAAGCATGCTAAAGTCGAGACTAAAGGCAAGGCTGCCTCAGAGTTTAAGACCTTTTTCTTAGTCATGGAAATGTGGTGTATGCTGGCCTGGGTGTAGAACTGTGCAGGCCTGCTGGTAGAACAAGTAAACATCCCCGATGCAGCTGTCAAGGCCACAGTCCCTCTGAGCTCATGTTTTCTTACAGGATTCTGTTTTTGCAACAGGCTTCTTCAGAATCTGCGTTGTACTGTATACTGCAGAACTGTATTTGCATGTGAATTTGTCATCACTTGTTGGACAAAGTTTTTTTTTGTGTGCGATATTTAACCAGTCAAAGCATTCTATAATTGTTTTGTTCCAGCTCCCACTCTTGGTATTTCATTTTCTTTTCTTCACTTAGGATGTGTTTACACTTGTAGTTCGGTTCTTTTGGTCCGGACAAAAATTAAATCATACATTTAGTCCTGATTCGCTTAGCATTCACACTGTCATTTTTAACACCTATCCTAAAAATAGGACACTGAAGGCACAAGGATACATTACAACCTATTTGGACAGCTTTTATGACATGCAGTATATTTTGCAAACTTGCCGGTCATCCAAAACTGTTGCTGAAGTGCGTGATTAACTGGATTATATGTGATTAGGGCTGTAGGTAAACTCTGCAGGACAGCGGGTCCCCAGGAGTTTTTTTTTTT
>NW_015522451.1:0-415 GCF_001515645.1 Sinocyclocheilus grahami
CACTCACTCACTCACTCAGTCACTCAAACAAAGTCACGTAACACTTGTTTCTTTTCCAAACATGTATAAACAAACCAAGCAGGTTTGGCGTTAGGAACAAACACAAGCAGGCACTGTGTGAAAGCTACAGCGGTGTGTGGTAACGTTACAACGCTGATTCAATAGTAACAGAGTCGCGTCAAAAAAATAAACGGCAAACTTACCGACTCCGTATTTCTCGTGTTCCGTAGGAATCCACATATTCAGGGTGTTTGTTGTGAAAAAAGCGTACAAAACAGCGCGGTGTGCAGTATTGATGTTAAATCACTCATTTGTCCAGATTCACATCATCCTCTCGCGCAGTCATTGTTCAGAGCGCTCGAGCGAACTGCGCTGCTGCACGAGACGAGACGCGACGGCGCGCGTTTGTTAAGCT
>NW_015522451.1:18773-20310 GCF_001515645.1 Sinocyclocheilus grahami
AAACAAACAAACAAACAAACATGACTGACAGAAAATGTGTACAGTTCCTGGCCAAAGGCAATTAACTGCCAAATATTAAGCAATTTACACAGTTGCTATGATTCAAACATAAATCCAGGTTTAAATAAGATTTTAGTAGAATACGACGTGCATCGTCATGCCTGACAGGAAACACTATCAGCTTCAGCAATGGGGTGTATTTTTTTTTTAACTCAAATGAGGGGGCAGAGGTTTTTTTAGCATTTCTAAAAATTGGTAGAACAAGGCAGACTGATTCATAGAAAATATCCAGAGGAGCTTGCTTGACTAGTTTCAAAAGTTAGTCATATTCCACCCTCAATCTATTTCAGGCTCGCAGTTAATCACATTTGTCTTGTGAAATGAAAACAGCAAAGGAAGAAATGCACAAAAAAAGGTTCTGACAAAAATGTGGGTATTTCCACCCGTTCAGCGTCTGCGTCTGTTTCCTCAAACGCCACGGCTGTCAAAAACAACATTAGGGCAAAAAAGATCATCTTTTAGCTCCTGTTAGCAGGTAAAAAACTTTAAAGGAGGGCCATTGAGACTTAAATGAATTGGATTTTCAGACTTTGCCTTGATTTAATTAGCTGTAATTAATCCAATTGAGGGCTAATTGGCGTCTCATTGCAGTGGCTGTGGGGGTTCATTCATATTTCATCTGTGGCTGAGAGTCATTCTTCACTACTTTACATACGAGCACCACTCGCCAGCTTCCAATTAAACACTAAAACATGGATTTTGTTGCTGGAAAAAGATCAGACGCAAAAAATACGAAGCCACTGGATATAAAACCCCAAATCCCTGTTGGGGTGTGAGTCCCACTTTAAAGTAACAGATGTGGCAAGACGACAAAATCCTCAGAGAAATCACCATAACTGAAGACAAGATCCCTGAAGAGTTTCACTCTAACAAGCATGCTTTTGCCCACCGATTTGGGTCTCTTTGGTTACAATCTCTGAGCTTTGAATACACACTGATGAATTAATTCCCTCACCCAGCAGCATCATCATCCATCAACAGATTGAAGACACAAGCATGCATCCATTTTAACTGTTCACTGCATAACTATAGCATCAACCAGATGACATAAACATGGTGCAAAACCTCACTTGACCTAATCTAACCACAAGTCACCAATCCAAGAGCATGCATTACTTTCAAGTTCAACTCAAATATGCAAGATAAAACGTTCATGAAACGCAGATCGTGCTGGCATGCTACACATAACACATAATTCATTTCACATATGCTCTAGGGTGAATGACAACACAGCCCACTAAACACATTCTCCGCTCTTCGTTTATTTTGCAGCGACTATATGACTTCCTAGCACTGATTCTCACAGTTGCATTGCACTCTTGGCAAGACAGCACTGAGGTCACAAAAAGAGCAGTAAAGGGTGAAACCCAGTAGAGGAAATGCACTATACAGTAGGTGAATATGATCAAATATATACATTTCCACTCAATAACACACCGTATGTAAAACAAACAACATCCACTCACTCACTCACTCA
>NW_015522452.1:0-1536 GCF_001515645.1 Sinocyclocheilus grahami
TACAGTGTTTTCTGACCTTAGATGCATTTAAACCTGTTGTAGGGGTCTCCAACACAATATTAGCACACTTTAAAAAAAACAAAAAAAACATATGACCTGCTCTTTAAGTCACTTGAAGCTCATTTCTCTTTCTCTCTCTCTCTTTCTAACACAGACACAATCTACACCTTTATGGATAAGCGAGGCCAAGTCTATTTACATTTCCATGAGAACTCCTGCTCTTTATTTGGCTCTGCTGCACGGGCCTCAGGCATAGATGACAATGGCTCCAACAAACTACTTCGTTACACTAGCAGGCTTATAGCATACGTATAGCATTTTCTCTCAAGCCAGAGAAAGCAAAAAGTCTAGCAAACTACAAACAGCAAACCCTGGTATTTACTTGAAGAGTACAGATATCAAACAATCTCCAAGTTCTTGTGTACTTTCTTCCATTTGCATTTCACATGCTGCAGAAACCCCTGACTGATCAGGGTTGAATCCACCGATCCATTCCCTCAAAGAAAACACACATATCCTCTTGCTCCTTCTAAATGACACAGAAAAGGGTAGGCAGAGTCCTTATTTCATTAACTACAGGTCTCTTACTCCAGGCAAGGCTCCTTTTTAAGACGTCAACATTCTGGCATCCATTCAAATCTAATCCACTTAAAAGCAGTTAGCAAAAAGGCACAGACAGACAAGAAAGAGTGTTTACCTTACAAGAGGACAGATAAAAGTGGCGTTACTCTGACCGTCTCTCAGCATGAGAAAGTGAGAGTAGAGGAAATAAGGCAGTGGAGGAGGAGGAAACTCCTGATTATACTGATCTCAGATCAGGTTTGCTGCCTCTCTTGCCATGGATCAGGTCACATGACCTGACAGCCAAAACATCCTGCTCCTCCACTGATTGAACAAATTGATTGAATAAAGAAACAAAAGAGTGACGGTGGTACAACCAAACTGAGACAGGCCTCATAGGTGCTAGAGGCTAAAGGCTTTACTATTGACCTGGCCTTTAAAAGCGGTCAGTATAAATCACAGTAATCTCATTTGCTAGGTCTGCTGCAGCACTAAACCATTTAGAATAGAATATTAAGGGACAACTACATTGTAAAAATTTCTTGTGGAGTAAATATGTTCACTGGTGGTCATGCAATTAAGCTGCATGGGAGGTTGACAGTTGCAAAGGCCGCATCTTTATGAAGTGTCTGAAGCACCCAGTAACTATAAAAGCATCTGAGTTAAAGCTTAAAATTTTGACTAAATTATGCCTGTTCAGGCTCACCTCAGCCCCCATTATGAATACAGTTGTAATTGCTGTGTAAATGCATTTAAGCCACCTCTGAGCAGCATTAAAGAGTCTGAGTAAAGACACCTAAATGCCACTTCAGAAGCGCATCTGTGCCACCTTTGAAGAGTAAATTTGGCATAGTATAAAAAACAAAGCATCTTTATACAGCCAATTTAAGCCTGCTCTATGCCTGCTTAAAATTCTGTGCAAAGACACAATGCATAAAAGCCAGACTAAATTATGCCTGCTCTGACCCACCTCAG
>NW_015522453.1:0-1536 GCF_001515645.1 Sinocyclocheilus grahami
ATGCAGGCCAAAAAACGCTATTTAATTCTGTTCTCTGCAGGTGTGAGCCTCATTCTCCTCTTTTACCTGCAGGAACCAGCTTCCAGAAGGACTCCAAACCGAGGGGATGACCCCCATCCACACTGGCCCCACTACTCAGACCCCTTACCAGCTTTTATTCCGTGGGATCAGACCGAAACGGAGGACTACAATATCCGCGCTTCTCCGAGACACAAAAGAGATGACAACTCCGGAGCTTACAAGTGCAGAATGGACTCCTGCTTTGACTTCTCCTTGTGCGGGAGGAACGGCTTCAAAGTCTACGTCTACCCTCAACAGAAAGGTGAGAAGATCTCCGAAAGCTACCGAAACATCTTGTCCTCCATCGAGAGCTCCAGATTCTACACTTCTGACCCGGGACAGGCTTGCCTCTTTGTTTTGAATCTTGACACCCTGGACCGAGACCAGCTGTCTCCTCAGTACGTCCACAACCTCAAAACTAAGATCCAGAACCTGAAGCTGTGGAATAACGGGAGGAACCACCTCATCTTTAACCTGTATTCGGGCACATGGCCGGATTACACGGAGGATTTGGGGTTTGATATCGAACAAGCCATGTTGGCCAAAGCCAGCATCAGCACCAAGAACTTCAGACCCAGTTTTGACATCTCCATCCCCTTGTTCTCTAAAGATCACGCCCGGACTGGAGGTGAAAGGGGGTATTTAAAATACAACACCATCCCTCCCTTTAGGAAATATGTGCTGGTTTTTAAAGGCAAGCGCTATCTGACTGGGATTGGATCTGATACCAGGAATGCGCTTCATCACATCCATAATGCTGAAGACGTGGTTCTCCTCACCACATGCAAACATGGCAAAGACTGGCAGAAGCATAAAGATGCTCGTTGTGACGAGGACAATGCTGAATATGACAGGTAAGAACAGATGGATTTCTGCTGTCAAAAAAACTGATAACTCGAATGAGTAAATCCTAAATAGGCCTTATTATTATATTATGCTAAGCAGATCAGTAGATGGCCCCAAAAAGTATTTGCACACTAAGAATTTATGAATGCCATTGGAGTAAATAACAAAATATCAACAGCAAGTCATATTAATTTAAATAAAGATTTTTTAAAATTCATTTAATTTGACATTTTTTTTATGACGTCCATTCTATTAAAGATGTTTTAGAGACGTATTAAAGAAATTCGTTCTGATAGTTATTTCAATTTAATTTTGATATTTTATGTTTATGTTTTTAAACCAAACCATTTCTCAAAAAAGACATTCTTTTTATGACGTCTGTTCTATTAAAGATGTATTGAAGATGCTTTAAAGATGTGTTTATGTTTTTGGCCAAACCATTTGGCAAAAGGCGTTCTTTTTAGATTGGTCGTGATTAAAACATTAGATATATTGTCCGTAATGAAGACAAAGTATTTGAAGACTTTTAAATGCGTAAATGCCATTGCATTAGATAATGAAATATTAAAGAAACTGCAAAAAATAATGCTAAACTTCACTTTTCTGATGTGTTCGCATTGGCCTTAAGCA
>NW_015522454.1:0-1535 GCF_001515645.1 Sinocyclocheilus grahami
TTGTGTTCTTTTTGGTCAGCAGTGGCTTTTGCCTTGGCACTCTCCAATGGATGCCGTGTTTTCCCAGTCTCTTTCTTATTGTTGAATCATGAACACTGACCTTAATTGAGGCAAGTGAGGCCTGCAGTTCTTTAGATGTTGTTCTGGGCTCTTTTATGACCTCTTGAATGAGTCGTCGTTGTGCTCTTGGAGTAATTTTGGTTGGCCGGCAACTCCTGGGAAGGTTCACCATTGTTCCAAGTTTTCTCAATTTGTGGATAATGGCTCTGACCATAGTTCGCTGGAGTCCCAAAGCCTTAGAAATGGCATTATAATCCTTTCCAGACTGATACATGTCAACTGTTTTGATTCTCATCTGTTCTTGAATTTCTTTAGATCGCGGCATGATGTGTTGCTATTTAAGCAAGCTTTTTCAGACAGGTTCTATTTAAGTAATTTCTTGATTCAACAGGTCTGGCAGTAATCAGGCCTGGGTGTGGCTAGGGAAATTTAACTCAGCTTTCTAAAATAATGTGGTTAATTGCAGTTCTTTCATGATTTAACAGGAGGGGGCAGTTAATTTTTCACGTAGGGCCATGTAGGTTTGGACAGCTTTTTTCCCTTAATAAATAAAATCATCATTTAAAAACTGCATTTTGTATTTACTTGCATTATCTTTGTGTAATATTAAAATTTGTTTGATGATTTGAATCTTTTAAGTGTGACAAATATGCAAAAAATTTAAAAAACAGGAAGGGGGCAAAAACCTTTTCACACCACTGTAACTCAGGAGAAATACATTTAAATAATCATAATATCATTAATAAATAGTTACAATTAAATATGTAAATAATTTAAAAACTAAACAAAAAAAATAATCACCATTGCACATCTTTAACAAATTGCACCTCAATTGTCCAGCAATTTTAAGCCACCATAATAAAATAATTGACCAAAATTAAGATGTTCTCTGCGTTTTTTGTGACAATTTGCATTTGATTGTGAGACTAGAAGTTTCTGATGTTAGATGATGAACTGTGATTTCACAGGTTGGTAATGGTGCTTTCTTAGCAATCAACATTATCATGGTGTAAAACTTCACTATTGGCTTTTAAAAGCTCTTTGTTTAAACCCCTGGTGGTGTATTGAAATCTTTTCAAATATGATCTTTTGCATATAGAAAAGTAACAGCATGTCTTAAACAAAGGGTCAGAGAGGAGGGTGAAAATAGGCGTGTAAAAATAAATCACAGTTTTTTGTAAAAAGTATGTAGTTTAGCTGTAGGTGTATGTTATAACTGCATGTTGATGAATTGCATTAAGCGATGACTGTTGTTGTTTGTAGGTATATTGATTACATGTGTGATATGATGGCAGAAGAGCCCATAATTCCCCACAGCAAGCCTATAACCATCCGCTCTGTCGCCATGACTCCCGTACCGCTCTTTAATAAGCAGAGAAATGGCTGTCGGCCGTTCTGTGAGGTTTACGTCGGTGACGAGCGCGTCGCAACCACTTCACAGGAATATGACAGAATGAAGTAAGTCAACTATGCTA
>NW_015522455.1:0-1535 GCF_001515645.1 Sinocyclocheilus grahami
AGTAATCTCACAGGGTTCAAGAAAATCACAAAGCTGACAGCGAAAATTGGCTTAAATTTTCCCCTCATGTTGTTTTTCAGTTGATGTATGAAAACGAGATAAGTGTGTTTTAAGGCTACTGAAAGACTTAAAAGTACATAAACATTCCTGATATAGGCATGGAAATGGTTGGCTTCTTACATAGCTCCCATGTTTAATTCTGTAATGTTTTAACAAGTATCCCCTTTTGTCACAAGCAAATATGCAATACTTACATTTCCAGATCATCTTGATTAGTCTTGCTTTGAACTTCTTGGAATCCGCAGAGCTACAAAAATCCACATTAGACTGTTTTTTTTTACTAGCTGACCAGGCAAATTTACATATTTTGATCAGTGATCTACAAATCTTCTATAAACAGCTGTTATACCTCTCATTTATTAACGACTATTGATGTATTTGCTGTTTGAGACAAAAACGTAAAGTCCTACTCACAGTCACCAGCAGACATTTTTTTTTCATCAGCAGACGTAAAAATCCGCACTGCATCCATGCCTGACGTCAGTTCAAAGAGCCAATCAAAATCTTCCTTGTATTGCGTTTCACTGACAACAGACTATGTTAAGTACATTCAGTTTAAACAATTCAGTAGAATGAAAAAAATCTTGCAAATCGTACAACAAACTAAACAAATTGAGTAATTGTGCAAAAATGTTGGAGTTTATGTTTATTGTATCTAAGTATTTTGAATTAAAACAATTTCAGGGATAACAGTGTAGTTATTCTTCCGCTCAGGGTACCACTCGAATTGCATATTTCCACCTCCGCAACATCTCCAGACTTCGCCCATCCCTCTCCCAGTACAATACACAGGTTCTTGTCCATGCTCTGGTCACTTCCCGTATAGACTATTGCAATGCCCTCCTCATTGGCACCTCAAAGAAATTTCTGCATCATTACCCGCACCAGATCAACGGATCACATTACACCTCTCCTCATCCAGCTGCACTGCCTACCTGTTTCCCACCGGATCAGGTATAAAATGATTTTGTTAACTTTCAAAGCGCTTCATAACCAAGCCCCCACTTGCTTCGACCCTATACTCCTCCCCGAACACTTCGTTCCTCAAAAACAGCAATGTTAACAGTACCTGCATTTAGACTTAATACTATGGGGGCTCTGCCCCGTGTCTTTGGAATTATCTTCCTCCACACATTCGTCATTTGGACTCTTTGTGTCAATTCAAATCACAATTAAAAACATACCTATTTAGATTTTCTTTATTTTATTTTTCATTAGTTTATTGTTTCTATTAGTTTAACACCTTGTTATTAGTTGATTGTATTATTGATAACTTGTTTGGACTTGTTTTAATCTGTTTTGTACGGTGTTCTTGGGTGTTTTGAAAGGCGCCATCAAATAAATGTATTATTATTATTATTATTATTATTATTGTCTGCCAGCTGGAGGCGCTTTGAGAGAGGCAGAACTAGCGGTTTCTCCAGTAACGGCTGTAGCGGCTGGACCAATCAAACACACAATATATATTTTGTTTT
>NW_015522456.1:0-1535 GCF_001515645.1 Sinocyclocheilus grahami
TTTGTGTATGTGATTGTGAATATATTTTTCTCTTGTCTGTTTTTTTCTAATTAAGAATCACAGTTAACAAGGTAACTTAAGATGCAGTCGAGCAAGACTCTGTGAGGTTTTCCATTCCTCAACCCTCTGTGCCACATACTCAAATGCATTTAAAAATGGCAATTCTACCATCATTTACTAATCCTCATGTTGTTCCAACTTCATATGTGTACATTGTAGCAAAATAATTTCAATACATTTCCGAACATTCTAAAATCTAAATGATGATACCTTGTTTAAAATGTTTAATGAATTGATAAAACAGTGAAAGTTATAATTTCTTCAGAATATGCCATTCATGTCATAATCATGTAAAAATGGCATTGAAACCTTTTCATTGAACTACTTAATTTTGTTGCCCTGTGAGTGAAGGTGTTTCTCACCTCTCCGTTCTCCAGAGGATGGATTTTAGAGTAGAAGGAAGTACAGATGACTTCCTCATCATGCATGTAGGATGGCGGGCCTGTTCTGGGGACGGCGTTGAAGCGTGTGATGCACTCTGTGTCTGTAATCGCGTAATACTGCCACGGCTTGAATGTTTCACCATCCAGAGAACGTTCTAGAATCCAGTTTCCGGGCCGAGGGGAGTTTGCAGCTTTCAGGATCACATAAGCGATCTGGAAGACCTGTGTGAGAGGAGAACATGGCACAGTGCATTAATGTTCTTGCAAAAATATACTTCAATTTATATACTGTACACACTTTACCCCAGGCAGAATCTGTAACATTTTTAAAACGAGAGATCAAAAATTTGAAGTCAGCAAGATTTTTGAATTTTTGAATGAATAATTTTTGAATCCAGATTTTTTTTTTTTATTCAGCAAGGACACATTAAATTAATTAAAAGTGACAGAAAAGACATTTATAATGTCACAAAAGATTTCTATTTCAAATAGATGCTGTTCTTTTAAACTTCCTATTCATCAAACAATCCTGAAAATTAAAATGGATCACAGTTTCCTCAAAAATATGAAGCAGCACGACTGTTTTCAACATTGATAATAATCAGAAATGTTTCTCGAGCAGCAGATCAGCATATTATACTGATTTCTGAAGATCATGTGACACTGAAGACTGGCGTGATGCTGAAAATACAGCTGCGCATCACAGAAATACATTATATTTTTCAGTATATTCACAGAGAAATCAGTTATTTTAAGTTGAAATAATAATTTATAGTAATTCCATTTTTATTGTGTTTTAAACAAATAAATTATAAATACATTTTAATGAAAATGCTTTGTATTCTTAAAATATTATGTGGCAACTATTTTATAAAAGCAATATGGCTGTGCTTAAGTTTCTCCAAAGGACATCCTTTAGTGGTGATTACGTACAATATAACACGGCCTGGAGGACCTTATCGCTCAAATATAATGATGAGCAGTCAGAGATGTGCCCATGTCAACTATTTTACAACAATTTCAAAACTATTCAATTCACAAAAAAAAAATAATAATAATTCTGAGCTTATTGTGAACTGTATTTCTGCAGGC
>NW_015522457.1:0-1533 GCF_001515645.1 Sinocyclocheilus grahami
CACTCATATACACTCTTTTACACACACGTTCACTGAAAGATTATTCCCATTCTTCAGTGTTGGCTGTAACATTTCTCCCTTGGTTATCTTACCAGTAAGGTCAGTTTGTTAAAATCGTGCAGTCTTCTGTCAGCTCTTATTCTGGTGTTCCTCACGTAGGAGTCACACTTGTGACTTCTGTGGTCATATTAGAAGACAATAAACATTAAAATTTTTAATGAAAGAAATGTGCTATACTTTGTTTCTATCATATTTATTCTTAAATATTGTGTATTTTGAGAGGATTTTCATGGTACTATACAATATTTGTCTCTGAATTACCAGTAATTTCTATATAAAAATAGTACAAATACTAGAACATATATTTCATATTATTTTTAATTAATACGGTGTTTAGGTAATAAATAATAATAAAAATAAATAAATAATAATAATAAAACGAATGTCCGGCAGATTGGTGGCCTCTAGTGGAATAAAGAAAATCATAATTGGCATAACAACTAGATACCTGTACTGTACTGTATAGCTCTAGAGCTGTGTATTCCCTGGTTTTCAGATGTAATGACTTGTATAAGGTTTCCATTTGGATATATATTTAGACATTAACAGATACTACTTTATCATGGCTGATTTGTAGATTGTATCTCAAAAAATTACTTTTTATTTTCAACAACAAAGCGAAGATCTAAGTGACTATACAAGTGTGACACATGTGTGACTATTTTAAGACAATTTAGCCTTCTAAACATGTCCACGTTTTTGTGTGTTCATATTGCAAGTGCCACAAAAGTCATCAACCTCCATACCATTGTGATGAAGTAAAAAAAAAATCAAAACAAAATCCAAACACCAGAGAAGAGGATGGGCCAGTTAAACTACTACCAAATACCATCTCTGCTACACGCTCTGATACTGGTTTGTAATATACTGGTTTTGGATGCAGTTCATGAAGTAATTACTTTGTGATTGTGTATTTTTCATTTTCAGGGCTTAAGTGGAAAAAAATACGTTCAATAAACATTGAATTTTCTGCCTCCAGTTCCTTATCTTGTTTGTTATTTAAGTTGGATGACTGTTGATTACATTATTAAATTCTGTTCTTGAAATGTCTTACAACAAACTTGTATGATTAGTTATTGGACACTTTTAAAATGATACCGTAAACTTTTAGACGACCATTCATGGCTATTTAGAACAGAACCATCATCCTACGCTTTGTTGTTGTTTCTTTGGATGACCTTCCAGGTACCGCCCACTGTGCATTAGATTAACAAGTGACCAACCACAGCTGGTCTTTTTTCTTAACGCGATCCGATGATGTTTCAAACAGTGCCCGCGCCATTTTGGTAGGCAAAGCAGAGCTCAGAGCAAGAGTAATACAGTTTAAGAGTGTATAGTGCAATGGTAATAACTTGTGCTGTGAGGTGTTGTCGTAGTCACTCGTCAAATGGTGTCAACGTGGGCTTTTTTAGAATATCGCGCGTGAGAACACGCGAAGGAGAGGAAACTAGAGCACTTTGTGAAAGAAGACGC
>NW_015522458.1:0-1533 GCF_001515645.1 Sinocyclocheilus grahami
ATATCAGTGAGTTACTATTACTAAGATTCCCACCCCCACCACAAAGACTTTCAGAAGTTGAAAATTTCACTTTTTAATCCATAAAATGATCAAAAAACACAGAATAAAGTGCAATAAACAGCTTCACACAGCTTTTCAAGGTATGAACATGTTATATAACTCACTAAACTAACATCTTCAAATGTTGTTTCTAGATGACAAACGCATCTTCCCACATTGCTCAAAAAGAAAAAGGAGATCAGAGCAGAGAAGATAAGTGAGGAGAGAAGAGAGGAGGGCAAAAGAAATGAGGGGAGAGGTGAGGAGATCAGAGCAGTGAAGCAAAAAGAAAAAGGAGATCAGAAGAGAAGTGAGGCGATCAGAGGAGTGAAGAGAAGTGAGCAGAGGATAGAAGAGCAGAGGATAGAAGAGAAGAGGAGAAGACAAGAGGAAATGAACGGAAAAGGAGATCAGAGAAGAGAAGAAAGGAGAGCAGAAGAAATAAGTAAGATCAGAGCTCCTAGAGGTGTCCAGTCACATGAGGATTTTTTTGTATCCAAACTCTTTAACTTTACATAACAGTGACTTACCAAATCTGCAGTACAGGTGCATTTATACAACAAATAACTGAACCGCCTTGTTTACATGCAGCAATGATCCAAACACAGAATAAAGTGCAACATCTTCACACAATATTCGAAGGAATGAACCTGTTCGCTAAGCTTACAGCTTCAAATACTGTAACACTTTCAGAGGCCACTTATTCTATTTTAACAGTCAAAAGCACACGTAAACTCTACAACATTGTTCCTGTGCACGTAGAGTATCAAACATCTAGATAAGGATAGAATAAGTGAACACCAACATCTTTAAAACAAACTAAGGGTGAGGGGAAGAGGAGGGTATAGAGGAATAGATCAAATTTCTTCAGGCTACATTCAGTGGTATTGATCAGGCCGGCCACTTTCTAGTGTTCCTTTTCTGTTAATCTGGGGAAGTCAGAGCAATGGTGTGTGTGTCTATTGCATGAGCTTTCTTTTGAGGCTGTGGGCCTTCTTCAGTAGTTTCGCCCCGTCAAGCTCCAAAAAAAGTTTTTGAAAAGTTTCAAACGTGTTCTTCAGCTGCTTTGGATATTCAAGGTTGAGGGCATATATCAGTCCCATCAGCAGAACACACGCCTTTGTTCGACTTCCACATCCTTCCATCACTGTGTTTCCCTCAATCACAATAGACACATCTGATGGATCCTCCTCAGCCATGATGTTGTGCTTCACAATCACCTTCATTGTTTTGTCTGTGTGGTCCCACATTCCTACATGTTAAAAATATTTTTAATTTACATATATTATTTAAGATGACGTTCCAATATATTTCAGTTTATCCTGCAGAGTAAAGGAGAGCAGAGGGAAGTGGACAGAAGACGAAAGGAGAAGGGGAGAAGAGGGTATACCAGAGGAGAGCCGAGTGAGAAGAAGAGGGGAGAAGGGGAGAGCTTAAAGGAATAGATGAGAGACAAGGAGAGCAGAGCAGAGCAGAGGAAGACATGAGGATCCC
>NW_015522459.1:0-1533 GCF_001515645.1 Sinocyclocheilus grahami
TATTAGCATGTTTCTAGCATGATTAGCATACTGCTAGTATGTTTTAACACGATTTAACATTGTAAATGGGGAAAAAAATCAAAATAAAAACAAGGTAAAACCAGCTGATTCAATAAAAAAAACAGCTAGAGACCAGTTAAAATCAGCTAAAACCAGCTGATTTAGCAAAAAGCCAGCTAAAACCAGCTGAACCAGTCAAAAACCATCTTAAACCCAGTCTAGGCTAGTTGTCTAGTCTTAGCTGGTTTAAGCTTAAAATAGTAGCTGTTTTAAACTTGGTTGGTCTTTTAGCAGGTCTCCCAGCCTGACCAGCTAAAGAGGTGCCAAAACCACTTTAAAACCAGCCTGAAAGCAGCCAACCAACTAGATAGATAGATGGATTAGAACTATTTCTAATATATAATTAATAATATATGTCCCTTTTTAGACTTGCACTCTATTCATTTGCTGCTTGTTTTCTTTTAAAAAAAACACACTTGCTTTCTAACCTTTCTGTATTCTATCTGATTTCTTTTCATTTATTATAATTAACAAAAGCAAAAAGACCTCTAACACTAGCTTGCTCTATTCTTTTTCTATTCTATCTGTTTTCTTTTTATTTATTATATAATTTTAAAAACCCTTGCTACGTGTACCGCGTTCAGCTGAGACTTGTCAGAGCACTTGCATATCATTGCTCTTTTGTTGATTTTGATTGCTTCCATTGTCCTCATTTGTAAGTGGCTTTGGATAAAAGCATCTGCTAAATGTAAATGTAAATGTAAATATTAGATCGCGTGGAAGCTTAAAATGAGTTTAAATGGGTTAGTACATAGAAGGGAAGTTTGATTGAGCCTAATGGGCTTCAGTGTGTTTAGATTTAAATTTTTTGACAGTTGGAATTTGAATAGTCTTGGCTCATTTGAACAAATCTAAATCTATGGGATTTTTATGATTTTTAATCTTCAATTTTAAGAAAACCGTATGTCCGATCAGTCTGAAAAGATATAGCAACCCGAGTCAGAACAGTCTGAAGAGCTGGGCTGAGTTTGGTGGTTCTAGCTTGAAAGCTGAAGGAGGAGTAGCCTTCAGAAATTTAGTCTAAGAATAATAAGAAGAAGCTTAAATAGAATATCAGTAAATTGGCTTTTTCAAGCCTTTAGTCTAATTTAATTTAAATAAAATTAGCATACAGCTCCGTAACTGGTAACTGTAAAAAAAGCGTAAAAGTAAACAGCAAACGAAGTAAAAATAGCAACTTACCTTAAGTGCAAGATATTAAAAAGTTAGTGAATTTAATAGACTTTCGATCTTCAGGCGAGTTTTGACAGAATGAATATATTATAGCTTAAATTGTGTTCAGTGCCTTGATGATTTTTAGATGTAAGTTACACTTAACTTAACTTAAAACGACAAAACGATGCCAGTTACAATACAGTATCTGCAATACAGTACCGTTTTTACTACAATACAGTAAAAACGATGTTATTTACATAGAAAGGTAAAATAAAAAAAAGTTATAAATGTAGCTCGTGAAGAGCTCTAATGAAACTC
>NW_015522460.1:0-1533 GCF_001515645.1 Sinocyclocheilus grahami
CTGTCTATCTGTCCGTCCGTTCGTCTGTCTGTCTGTCTATCTATTTGAAGTGTAAAAGACTGAACACAAAAACATTCACACTCAACTCAATAAGAAATGTTAATTGTCATAGAATATTTCAAGCCTCTGGGTTTTCCTATGACTAATGGTTTGCAAACACTGACAAAAACGTCAAACAGTTTTCTGGACCTCATCTCACACATATGAACATCACACTGTTCCTTACCGGTTGCCCGTGTATTGCATATGACTGGGATATAGATATGACAGCTCTCAATCATTGGTGAAATATTTTCTTTACACAACTCTGTCGTATTGTGTAGTTCTTCATTCGATATTGCCAATCAAGCTAAATAAGCTAAAGTTCAGTAGGGCATGCAGTGGAATGACTTGGGTTTAGTCATATACAGAAACAATTTGAAGGATTGAAAATAAGTTCTGAGGTGACGCTTGCCATGTGTGTGAGAGGGAGGAGTTTTATTGAAAAATAATCGAGTGAGATGACAACACTGGAGAAACATTCATCCAGTCGCACACTATCTAGCGCACATTAAGAATCCCTGTGAGTCTACAGAGGAAGCATGCAGCTCCTATTCTGACTCTATTGAATTCATATTGATCTCAGCACATCCATCGCTATTGTGTCAGAGTTTATGGGAAATAAAATGTCTGAAATTCACTACCACCTCAGAACCTCCATATAGTGGTTTCACTCAAACAGAATGTATTCCTCTATTGATTGCACAACAAATATACAAATACAAATATGAATAACTTATATACAACATGCATGATACAATATCATCAAATGCCAAGCAATTTTTCTAAAATTGATTTTCAAGTCATATATATCACTTCCATTTAGAGAACTCAAATTCAACTCATTGTGACCTGCATCCTTAAGAGAGCAAATAGAAAAGTGTTATTAATAATCAGTGGCTTTAGGTTTTATTATGGTCGTTGCTATAGTTCATACCACTGATATGCAATGATTTTGTTCATAATTAAGAAATGACCAGTATTTAGAGTATAAACATGGGTGGTATTCAAAATCATAGCTACAATATTGATTTGCTCTTCTATCAACATTAAATCTAAAATCTTTTGCCATTATTATTAGTTGCATGGTATAGTTAAATAAAATGTATATTTGAATGAAGTTATAAAGCAGATTTGTGGAGTGTAACATGTAGGCCTACATTTACTTTCATCCGTTTAGCATATGCTTTTATCCAAATCAACTTACAAATAAAGAATACAACAACATAAAAGATACATAAGAGACAGTAACATGAGAAGTGCAATTAAAATGCAATTAAATTCAATCAAAGTCCAGTGTCTACACATGAAATCTGGTTTTTATGCAGGCAATCATAAAGAAAAGGACTAAGGGACCTCAGTAAACTTCCAAGAAGGGTTCAAAATGTCTTAAAAATTAAAAACAAATAAATATTTGAAATATTTAACAAATTAAATCTGCTAAATATATTAGTGCAACATATGTATCATATCTCCGGGAAAAAAGCAGGAATT
>NW_015522461.1:0-1533 GCF_001515645.1 Sinocyclocheilus grahami
ACCTCTTTCTTGAGACAGTCCCGCATTGCACGGTCCACATCATTACATGTGCCAAAGAACTTGAGGACGTTATGCTATAGACAGAGTCAGACAATAATTACTTACATTCCCGTTTTCAAACCAAACATAAGATAAACACGTCTCTTATTTGTGCACAGGTTTTATAACAGATTATCAGAAAAAATGAAATTACATTAAGCTAAAGATGAAGAGGCAAATGATGACACATTTCATTTCTTGGTTTGCTTCATTCACAAAATGTAATTCTCAGGTGATTGTGCATTTTTGCATTACTGCATTGTTTGTGGATTGTACAATTAAGGAGGTGAAAAGTTCACTCTGAAAAGCATGTTTGCATGAGTGCATGATGTTTCCATACCTCCTTGTGGCACTGTTTGAGAAGTGTTATAAGTTGATTGCACTCGTCAGTATGTAGATGGGGCGACAGATCAGGGTGCATCCTGAGTTAAGGCTGTATGTCTTGCAAGCTGTGACAGCACTTGCCCTGCTGGTGACTAAAATTATTAAAGTAAGACCACCATGAAGAAAAGGGAGGGGGGAGTAAGTGCCTAAAACTTTTCACAATACTGTACTTTCCAGGTAAATCATTCTCCGATTTGGAGAAGTTGTCTTAGTTCTTTTATGGATTTATGCTGTCTCAATTGCCTTTGTTCATTCATGTAATCCCTGATTCTATGATGGTGTGTGGGACAAAGATATAAATAATCATCTTCAAACAAAATGTTTTTAAACTCCGCGTGAACCGGATGTTGCTGCCAGCTTTATTTCAGTGTAGTGACGTATTTCCAGCTCCTCCTCTCTGTCTCTCACTCATAGCAACTAATAACGGTTGGAGGTGTGTGTTTAAGTATATTCTGCCCAAGCCGTCAAACTGACGCCATCAGAGAAGGAATGCCATTCCAGAGCGGAAGCAAATGCTCAGATTTTGATTAAAGATTACAATGCCAAATATGTTTTTTCAGCGGATCAACTTGCACGGATTAATTGTTCACAACTTCACATCAAGACTAGCAATGTGTGTTAATAAAGTAAATAAAGTCAATTTTGATTCCATGCGGACTTTAAGACTTTTCAGTACTTTACTTTTTTAAAAATTGACCAAAAATGAAAAATCTGTTATTGTTTACTCCATAAGACTTCAATTCATCTTTGGAACACAATTTAAAAGATGTTTAATATTCTCTCGTAATTTTTATCCATCCATTGAAAGTCCAAACATTCACTCTTCAAAAAAATACATTGTAGTTACATTGTACAAAAATACAAGCAATCCATATGAATCAAACATCTTCTGAAGAGATGGTAAACATGGAAGCTCATCTGTGCTTGAGGTGCAAGAAACAGTGAGGTTGCATATTTGATGAGCTTTATTTATGTGTAGATCAATGTTTAATTAAAAGTAAAAGCCTAAATTAAATCTGTTCCTCATATAGTCAGCTTAGTTCACATTAATCATTTTTACATTTTTTTTATATATATATCCTCCTGAGAACCAGAAATAAAAAGCTTTGT
>NW_015522462.1:0-1533 GCF_001515645.1 Sinocyclocheilus grahami
TCAAAAAAGTTCATCAAAGTTGTCCTAAGACGAGAACGCATTTTGATTTGAGGTTTTAGGACAACTTTGATGAAAGGTTTTTATCCACTTCAAATCTTAACTACTGTATACATAATAAATATACACTGTACACACATATTATGTAAACACAAACCTTTATTTTGGATGTGATTAAGCGCGACTAATCATTTGACAGCACTAATAAATACGCAAATTGTATAAATTATCAGTGAAAGGGGTCCATTATTTTTGGTGACGCAAGTTGCGTACATCTTATCCAGTCGAAAATTACAAAACAGACTCATGTGTCCTTCTGTTTCAGGTATTGCGACCGCAAAACTATTCTCCAGCTACCACTCAGTCATTCATCATGTCTGATATCTGTTTCATAGCATTGTTGTTTCATCTCTGGGATTTAGGGGAACCCATCTCACATGTCTTAAAAGAGCAGATGGTTAGAGACACTGGCGGAAGACGAGTTAGCAAAGCCAGACATGTTAGAGTGCATCATCACAGGACACTCTAGCATCTATTGTATCACTAAACCTACATTTTCTTCAGGGGATGAATATTTCCCCTGGATACTTTGCTTGGAGCATCAGAAAATTGAGGCACTGATATCAGAAAATGGTTTGAATTTAGCTGACTCTCCAGTTTAGGGAGGAAAAAGCCTTTAGTGGCATCGAAATTATATATTGTAGTTTTTTCTCTCTTTTATATATGTAGTTTTATAGGCTATAAAGCATTACTAAGCAGTAAAAAACAAGCAGGATATAATGTGGACACTCCGAAAGCAGGAAGTGAGAGAATTCTGGGATGCTTCAGTGACTGACGACACCTGCTCCACGTTTAGCTACAGCCCTGTTTAGAAGCAGACAAATTGGTTTGTCGGGAGCCGGCAGAAGCCGAAGCGTTGCTCTGAAATGATTTGATAAATGTATGATGGAGATGCAACAAACAGGTTTATTTTTTAAAGTGCCGGCACAAGCGCTCTGGAGGGTTATTCCTCAGCCTGTGCTGCCCCACTGGAGCACGCACAGATTTATCACGCGCTGGATGAGAAGAAAGCCAGGGAGATGGGATGCCAGACCAGGAAGGACTAAATTTGAAGCAGCACTGGGGGTCCCCGGAGTGAACGGTCATAGAGACAAATATGTTTTTTCATTAAGGATGGAATGGATCCATTCTTCATTTGTGTGACGTGGCATGATGGTAATCAGGTGCTATAAAGACACAGACAGAACACTCATATGGGTACAATCCACACACAAACACATTTTGGCCTGAACAAATCATGCAAATGAAAGGTAGATGGTTTCAATGGCCTGAGATATTACCATCAGCAATGAATCACTCATTTTTCTTGCTATACGTGACACATAATTTACCATTTCATCATTTCTAATGTGGTAAAGACTGTCGCCAAATATATAACTATATACATTTTATACACACAAACACACCAGTGTCATTTTAGTATCATTGAGATACTATTACATATTTTAATTATATATATATATATATATATATATA
>NW_015522463.1:0-1532 GCF_001515645.1 Sinocyclocheilus grahami
TGTCTTTTAAGTCTGCAAATAGCTTGCTGGGGCCGAGGAGGCAGGTAGGTGTTCTCTCGTCTCTGTCTGAAGAACAGCATCTGTTTGGACCGAGCCGGGTTCAGAGAGCAGGTCTGGTTTAAGCTGTGTAAAGGCTCAATATTTGGGCAGCAGAGAGCCGACACAGAGGATTCCCTGCGGTGGTTCATTCTGAATGTACATTGTCAGTAAACTTTAAAAAACTCTGAGCGGTTACGGCCAGGCGATATACAGTTGTGGTCAAAATATTACATACACTTTGCAGTATCTGCAAAATGTTAATTATTTTACAAAAATAAGAGGGATCATACAAAATGCATGTTATTTTTTATTTAGTACTGACCTGAATAAGATATTTCACATAAAATACATACAGCCAACGAGAGAAAATAACTTTTATAATTGAATTTATAAAAATTTAACTCCGTTCAAAAGTTTACACACGCTTGATTCTTAATACTGTGTTGTTACCTGGATGATCCACAGCTGTTTGTTTTGTTTTGTGATAGTTGCTCATGAGTCCCTTGTTTGTCCTGAACAGTTAAACTGCCTGCTGTTCTTCAGAAAAATCCTTCAGATCCAACAAATTATTTGGTTTTCCAGCATCTCTTGCATATCTGAACCCTTCCCAGCAATGACTGTATGATTTTGCAAAGCAAAATGAGCTGATGAGGAACAGCACCAAAACAGAACTTCACAAGATCAGTGGCACACTGCTATGGGATGACTTTAGTTTCATTACTTCAGGCTTTCATTTCAAGCTGTTATTTATGATATAAGGTAGGTGACTGAAGAGGAATTTCAAGGCTTAATAAAACTTCCTCCAGACTCAATCTACTCCGACCAAACAACATTTGCCCACTTTTTCTGCTCTAGCTGCTGTATTTCCTCAGCTGTTATTTAAAAGAAGTGACTTCTTTTAGAGGTCTTCAGCTCTTTCCTTCATTCATCTTTAAATCATTGCTAATAATGCCGGAGGGAATCATTTTATATTATCATTAAAAGAGCAAAAATAACAGCGAGTGAGAGGAGGTTACTAGTCGGCCCTTCAGGAAATGAGTGTTATATAATCTCACATCAGAATCTTCTCTAGACTGCAGGCAAGATCAGATAAATTACACACATTTGTTTGTGCAATCACAGCTCACAACTCAACCTGCAAACAAACTGCCAGGAGGACACTCCAGTCAGGGTGAATCTTACTAAGAAATGTCTAGGTTGTATTTCACGCCAAAATACAATGAAAATTGTTTGTTTGTTTACTTAACGTCATGCTAGCTACCACTGCTATATTCACAAAAAAAAGAAAAGAAAGAAAAGAAAAAAATAACAAAATATATAGACTTTTTTAACTGTATAAAATGTTTTAACAAAAAAAAAAAAGAAATGAAGTAATATAAAGAAATTAATTAAATTACGTTCAAACAATTTTCACTCAGAAATTAATAAATAATTACAAAGAAAGGGCAATTAAAACACTAAATTAAATGTGAAATGTTGACATAAAAAGGCTG
>NW_015522464.1:0-1532 GCF_001515645.1 Sinocyclocheilus grahami
AGAGTTAAAAAAAACCTTGGTGATAGCAAAGAGTTAAAACAGCCGTCATGTTCCTCCTCCTACGTAACTCTGTTTAGCCTACATAAACAAAGCTGAAATATTCCACTCTTCTTCAGTCCCGTGATTGCACCGGAGGTCTCGCGCAGCTGTGCAGAGATGGACAAGAGTCGCGCGGACGCTTCCCAGCGATTCCCCGAAATTATTGAGCTCAATGTCGGGGGGCAAGTTTACGTTACGCGCCACTCAACTTTACTCTCCGTGCCCAATTCTTTACCTTGGACCATGTTCAGCCAGAAAAAACCCGCAGAACTTACCACCGACAGCAAAGGACGCTACTTTCTGGACAGGGACGGCTTTCTGTTCAGATATATTTTGGATTACTTGCGGGACCAGGCTCTGGTTTTGCCCGACTACTTCAAAGAGAAGGCGAGCCTTCTTAAAGAGGCAGAATATTTCCAACTTCAAGAGCTGGCAAAACGCCTGAGACCGGCGGTCAGTAAGGAGAACTCCATCAGCGAGGAGGTGTGCCAGAGCGACCCGGAGGAGGCTGCGCTCGCCGGCACGAGTATCACCAGCACCGGTCCTCGCTCCCCGTCTCTGGAGGCGAGGAAATTCGGCTACATAACCATCGGGTACAGGGGCTCCTATACCATAGGACGAGACATCCAACAGGACGCCAAATTTCGACGTGTGGCGAGAATTACCGTGTGCGGAAAAACATCTCTCGCCAAAGAAGTTTTCGGGGAGACTCTGAACGAGAGCAGAGACCCCGACAGACCCCCAGAGAGATACACTTCTCGGTATTACCTCAAGTATAATTTCCTGGAGCAAGCCTTTGACATGCTGGCGGAGGTGGGCTTCCACATGGTTGCGTGTAGTTCCACGGGCACCTGCGCCTACTCGAGTAACGACCCCAACGAGGACAAAATCTGGACGAGTTACACCGAGTACGTTTTTTGCAGGGAGTGAAGTGGACTCACTTTTGGGAACTGTTGTAACACATTTCTCGGACATTCACCTTTGCATTCGTTACGCACCGCGAATGTGTAGTTGTTCCCACACAATGTCAACACGTAAAGACTGTCGCTGGGCAGACGTTTTGTGCATATTTTGTGTTGTAAGTAATCATTTAATAATGGCTGATCTCCCAAATCTGTCGTCTGTTCCCAGAATTTAAACAACCGCGGATAGCAATTTTCAGTATTTAAACACTGTAGGTTTGGACTGGAGGAAGCACACAATGTAGGCCTACTCTCAATGATACTCTCAATGAAATCAAATCAATCTTTATACCACTTAAGTTCTTCATATTTTGTGATATTAAAAGTGAATTACATTCCTGCATTTACTAGTTTCCTTATATGAGATTGTTTTTTATTTTTATTTTTTTTATTGAGTACATCAAGAAGCTCAACAGACACAAAAGAGACAAAAATAAAATGTCATCCCAGTAGTAAAATTGCAACCTGTTCCATAATGAGTGAGTACCTATATGTATACTGTATATATATATATATATATATATATATATA
>NW_015522465.1:0-1532 GCF_001515645.1 Sinocyclocheilus grahami
CTATTTTTTTGCAACCTCAAAACAAAACAAAAACACAAAACAAAATAAACAACAACAAAAAAGCACAAAACAAAATAAATGATAAATATACTGGGATTATTTTGACATTTTGTAACTGGAATTTTCACTGCAATATGATACATATTTAACACCTTATACAGCTGCCAAGGCTTAAAAGAACAAATGACTGAAAATGAAAATCTGCATTTTTTTGGAATAATAATTCCATGGTTGTTGTTAGGGTTAGTTAGTTTGTTAATAATAATAATAATAATAATACTAATAGTATTATACTACACCTTTTCAGAGAAAAGTACAAAAGCTGTCACTGGGGTGGGACCCTTTCTAAAGGAGCATCTTTGCACTATAATTATTCCTAATGTGTGGATATTAAAACCTTAGAGGTACATTTTAGTAACCAAAGTGTACATATTAGTACCTAAATGTTATTTATTAGTACCTTTCGGGTACTGTCCCAGTGACATCTGTCCCAGTACCTATTTTTCCTAAGAGTGTACAACAATGGAATTCCTCTATTAAACTATATTACAATAAATTTTAGCACTTGTCCATCCCAACTGGACCGGAACTAACTGCTGTATAATATACATGTAAGTACAGTGTTGTGTATGTATAATATTACAAACCTATCCAAACTGAGGGATAGGCTAGACCGCAGTCGTTATCACTCGCCACACAGGCATAGATTTATGCTAAAGCCGTACCTGAAAAGCTCAACAGAGAAGACCACCTATCAATCAATCAATCAACTGTAGCCCCCAACACAGAGGGCTCAAAGACCCATGTGAGACAGTGATGGGATGAGATTGGCAGTCTGCCAGTATGTGTACACTCCAAAATCACTCCCATTTCTCTTTCCTGCACACATATGCGCCAACGCTAGAGAAAATAGCAGCTCTTACTCAGACATGAGCAGAATGTAAAGAGCTGAAAAATGTGGAAATTTTAGGGTCGACAGAGTGTGAAATGTAAATGATGTGGAGAGATTATGGAAGGAAGGACGAGAGAGAATAAAATATAGCCTGGACGTTGTCTCCTCCCAAATTGGAAGCAGTGTCTACATGGATACTTCCATGTGGAAATGTCTGGCATTGTACAAATTTATATTCTGCCACAAATCATTTAGTCTAAACGCTATTCATTATGTCGACTTGCATGGCATTTACACCTGGCTATATTATAAACTACTGATGTGATATCACAGTGCAATAAAACATCCATCCACATGGGAACTAAAGGACATGTAAAACTGATGCATTGACATTTCCTATCTGACCTGCATTGTGCCCCCATTCTTTGTCTCCTGTTCCATCTCTACTAGCTATCAATAAAAAAACAACAACATAAAAAATACCAAGAGTATGATATGAAAGAGGAATATAATTTTTCCAAATGTTTTCCACATTCACAAACAACATTCAACCTTTTCCTGACCAAATATTACATCATGACAGGAAACACTCAACTCACTGGCTTGAAAATCTGTCTAGTGGCATGTCCTACCATCAATA
>NW_015522466.1:0-352 GCF_001515645.1 Sinocyclocheilus grahami
TCTTAATTTTATAAACCACTTTAATTCAAAGGAAGGCTAAACAAAATAAAATGCCATGTAAGACAAAAAGAAAAGATCACCTCATTGTGTGCGCCTCTGACAGCAATATATAACATTAAGCGAGCTCTACATTTGAGAATCAGTAAAAGTCAGAATGAGAAAGATCTTTACTGCCAGATGTGTTTATACACACGATAGTCGTTTTGGTGACAAAAGCTTCAACAGCACAAAAGCAACGAGTGATAAGACAGCTAATAAAAATAAGAAAAGAAAGAACTACAGAATCAGTTATCGGCTCAAAGACACGAGTAACTTACACTCATTCCCAGAAACACACACAACAGCATTAAGC
>NW_015522466.1:457-1532 GCF_001515645.1 Sinocyclocheilus grahami
AGGCTTTTATCCTCCGAATCCGTACAGAGTGCGTCCCTGTCGCTTCAGAGCATACACCACATCCATGGCGGTGACGGTCTTTCTTTTAGCGTGCTCCGTGTAGGTCACAGCATCTCGAATCACGTTCTCCAGAAACACCTTCAGCACGCCGCGCGTCTCCTCGTAGATCAGACCAGAGATGCGCTTGACGCCGCCGCGGCGCGCCAGACGACGAATAGCGGGTTTAGTGATGCCCTGGATGTTATCCCGGAGGACCTTTCGGTGGCGCTTAGCGCCTCCTTTCCCGAGACCTTTACCGCCTTTGCCTCTTCCAGACATGCTGTGGATACTTCTTGTTTCAATCTAGAGACGAACACGAATAATCGACAAGAGCTTCAGGGAGGCCGTTTACATTTGCTTACAGGACCTAACTGAAACCAGATCTATGCACAATCAGCTAGTAACACTCCAAAGAGAAAGGAAAACTTGAAATCGCATCATATGACCCCTTTAACGTCAGTATATCTTACCAGTTTGAATATTTGTACTATCCCTGGCCAAAGGTTAATACATGCTTGTGATCTTTTATAAGCTACG
The DNA here is from genome assembly GCF_001515645.1 of Sinocyclocheilus grahami. Lineage (NCBI taxonomy): Eukaryota > Metazoa > Chordata > Actinopteri > Cypriniformes > Cyprinidae > Sinocyclocheilus > Sinocyclocheilus grahami. The sequence goes on from NW_015522466.1 coordinate 1,034, forward strand.
AGCTAGGTAGTCGGATCTGGGCAGACTTTAACTTTAAAAATACACGACACAAGACAATACTTCTTTGTCTTTGGGCTGCGGATTGGCTGCTGACGCGGTCGATGTCTGACATATTTCTGGGGATGTCTTCCGGCGATTGGTTGGTTTCCTTGTGACATGACGACGCGCTGGAAGTTCTTCTCAGAATCTGTTTGCGAAGACTAAGTTTTGAAGATTTCTGCAGTAACGAAGTTTGACAACGTTTTGGAGTTCTGGAGGATCACAAGCCTGATGTTGATGGCTGTGAGCGCTTTGTAGCGCAATCAATAAGGTGGAAGAGCCAAAGCTCTGGAGAGCAAGCAGCGAGCGAAGGCTTTGTGTCCAGTTTTAAGCAGGCTGATTTTAGTCCATCCCATGGTGCGGTCTTCCAATCAAATATTGTTGCAGGGCCTTAACCACGCCCCATACCAGACCCGGTGCCAGACACAAATTCACGGACGGGCATTTAATTTTTTCAGGG
>NW_015522467.1:0-1531 GCF_001515645.1 Sinocyclocheilus grahami
TTTTTTTTTTTCCAATAAACATTTCTCTCTTTCTACCTAATTAAATATTTTAGAGCTTGGATTAGCTTGCCAAAATTTTATATTTATTATAGAAATTATCATAACTTTTAAGATTTTTATAATTATTTTTTAGGTGTAGAAATAACACTTTCAAAATGTCAGTCTTCCAAGACCATGGGTCCCCTTAAAATTCTGCTAAGGCCCCCTAGTGGTTCCCAGCCCACTGGTTGAGAACTATTAACCTAAGAATGTGATTTTCTAATGCTGTCTTAGTTAATTCAAATTTAAGTTTTTGTGTTTCTGTCTGTTTCCATTAAAGCAAGCACCACAGTCACTCAAACTACCACAGCCATGGGAACAAATGCTAAACACTCAACAAATGCCATAACACAGGTAGGTGATTTTGAAAGACATGTTGAAGGAATTGATGAAGTCAATCAAATAGTTCTGAAATCTGAGCCTGGTCTTTGTGTCTAATTAGGAATCAAGCGAGGAAAGAAACAGGCAGCTGAAAGAGCGTCTGGCTAGTTTATTTCATGCCAACGAGCGGCGGTCCTCACGCTCTGTGATGTATGGTTCTGACCTGATCAAGACCTGCTTTGTTTATGAGGGACACCCTCCACCAGCCTTCCCCGCACCCCAGCACTCCCGCTGGTCCTGGGTCGGCAGAGACAGCTGTATTAGGGCCCAGTGGACTTGTGTGTCCACGGTGGCCCCACTCCGCTCAGCGATTCTCTCCAACACGGAGCAGGAGGCAGCAGCAGGCACTTTGTTAAAGAGGTCTGGATTTGACGATGTACTCCTTTCCATGAAAGCAGTTTTGTGAGCTTTTTGTGATCTGATGCTGCTTCCTGTTATATTAAAGGTTCTCCTGCATACTTCCTGCTGCTGTGGCCCCTCCCCCTCAGCTGTATGCATCCAATCCTCCACCATCTTACAGTCTTGCACAAAAATCATTCAGGCGACAGCTACAGGAAGTGTCCGCTCCACACAACGCAGAGATCCGTAACTTAGCCTGTCCTCCTGTCGTCAGATTCCCTGATGTACACATGCTGGAGATGGATTCAGGTGAGCGCCACAACAGTACCTCAGCTCTGTTACATTCAGATTTATATTTCACAAATATTACTGATATTCAGTTAAGCATACTATTGTATGTTTCCCAATATGGTATCCTCTATCCATCATAGAGCTACGATTCTGTCCTTTACAGTACCATTGAGAAATTTTGGGTTGGTAAGATTTTTTGTTATATTTTATATATATCTTTGTACTTAAATATTATGTTTTAGATTTTTTTAAATACCTCTCTTCAGCAAGGACACATTCAAGTGATTAAAATCACATTTAAGACCTTTTTTTTTTTTTATCCAGCCAAACATGGAATGTAAAAAATTATGGTTTCCACAAAAATATTAAGTTTTAATATGTCTTATTATTATTAATGTTTTCAACATTGATAATAATAAGAAATGTTTTTGAACACCAAATCAGCATATTAGAGTGATTTCTGAAGGATCATGTGGCACTG
>NW_015522468.1:0-1531 GCF_001515645.1 Sinocyclocheilus grahami
GCTGCTTTAATCACAGTAACTGTGTAAAGATCCTGTCAAAACCGCTGCTTTCTACAAACACCCAATCAACTCAGTCGAGCTGATCGAATCAAGAGGAGAATCAACATTTAACTCCAAGAGAAACAGATCGAGAAAAAGTCCATCAAGAGCATATACACGTCATCATTTAGTTTTTCCAAAACCTGTATGAACTTCTTTCTTCTTTCTTAGTAAACAATTTACTATTACACATTACTATGGAAGTCAATGGCTACCAGCAACTGTTTGGTTAACTGCTTTATCGCCAGAACCTGTCAAGAGTTTATTTATAAAACAAAGCAGCAAACACTGGACCAAAGTGCTGTACAATAAAGAAAAATGCAGGAAATACAAAATTAAACAACAGCTGAATTAAGACAAACAAACAAATAATATCAAACAACTTCAAAAGCTACAGAAAAATATGATTAATATTAATATGAATACTTTACTGTCATTAAATTGAGTTGCATATAATGCATAAAAAGTATTAAAGGTAGTCTAAAATAAAATAGTATTCAAATAATAATCTTCAAATATATTACAATATACAATAACATATTTTGCAGCTATTTTCTGTAAATGTGTGAGACTTTCAATTCATTAGCTGCAATATATAAAAAATTGTGCTGTAAACTATAAAAATATCTGCATGTGCTACAAACCGGTGTGTTTATAATTACAATAAAAACTTAAATAATGCCATAACCAGTGTTATTTTAGTATATCACTGAGATACTATTATAGATTTTATTTTTATGTTTTCTGCTTTCTGCTTTCATGTTCACCAATAAATTCAGATCCATATCTGTCATACAACTTGAGATATTAAACAGTCACACAACAGAAGAAGAAAAAAACATGCATGCATTATTTTTAATTTGGTAACGCTTTACAGAAAGTCCCATTAGTGCATTAACTAACATTAACTATAACAATAAGCCATACATTTGTTACAGTTTCTATTAATCTTTATTAATAAAAATGCAACTGTTCATTGCTAGTTCAAGTTTGCTCAGGTTCTTTTTCTGATGTCAACAGATTTTTGATTTTAATAATGTTTTATTAAATGTAACATTAACTTTAATAAATTTTGCAAGAAGGATGTTTTTTTTAGTTCATGTTGTAGTTAACTAATATTACTGAATGGAGCTTCATTGTAAATTGTTACCATTAATTTGAATAACTATGCCTTTAAAGTTATTTATTCAAACTAAATTAACAGCCATCAAAACAGACTGCTTTTATTCAAACCAGAATCATACTTTAGCAACACCAAATCAACCTAAATGCATTAATTTAAACACACAAACTTAACAGTTGTTCAAATCTCTTTATAAAAATAAACTACATAATTCTAGAATTCTAAAACCGAAAACTTTCTACTTCCTGAAATTTGAATTTCAATTCTGCATCCTGTTTGCCGCCTGAGTACGTAGAATGTAGTTAATTAATATCACTCATAGAGACTTCGGTAACACTTTATTTTAAGGTGTCCTTGTTACACGTTACA
>NW_015522469.1:0-1530 GCF_001515645.1 Sinocyclocheilus grahami
AACACAGTTATGGGTTTGGATGAGAATCGCCATGTGTCTAAGTTATGAAATTCTGGAAAAAGAAAGCTTGCCCACTTAACCAAGAGAAAGAATATGCTGAACTCAGGGAAGCAGCTACATGTGTGCAGGACGTAAAAGAACATTTGAGTAAATTTGGTGGACCTCTGGTGATAAACAAACAGTGAATCCAGCTGGGGTTTGGCCAGAATGGCAAGAGATGGTCTTTGTCTGATGCACAGGCACTGATTATTGTAATCCTTTCTTTCTTTCTTTCTTTTTTAGAAGTTTGTATTTTATTTTTAAATTTAATAAATGTTAAATCAGATTTTGGATTGTAACCATGTGGACAATGGAGCCATCATAACCATCATAACTTTTTTTTCAGCCATCATAACCATTACAGATTTAATTTAATTAATTAAAACAGGATCATGAATTAACCCCTTCAGGAACGAGCTATGCCAGTTAGTGCAGCAGCACTGAATAAGACTTTTGCACACTGTTTGAGTAAAAGTCTTGTAAGTAATCTAGATTTGTGTGATTTGTACTTTGTTGGATTGTTTTGCTCCTCCTACATAATTTTAATATTTACTTGTAATGTTTGGCAAATAGATAGATCGTGTTCTGCAATACAATAGAGATTTACAGACAAGAGTGATTGATATGAGCATCAGCAGCTGCAGTGTCTCTCAGCTGTATCAGTGCAGTCACTGTGACTCTGACTGACGGAGGTTTTTGTACGACTCTTTATCACTGTGTGAACACAGGACCACTGTGTACACTCTGACAGTAATAATCTCCTGTATCTTCAGTCTGGACTCCACTGATGGTGAGAGAGAAATCACTTCCAGAGTAAGATCCACTGCCACTGAATCTAGATGGAGTTCCTGACTGGAGGGTGTTTATGTAATAAATGAGGAGTTTAGGAGCTTCTCCAGGTTTCTGCTGATACCAGGCCAAATCATTAGAGGTTAGTCCTACATCCAGACTACACTCTATTGTAGCTGTTTGACCGAGCTGGACAGTTTTAACTTTAGGCTGAGTCACAGTGATTCCTCTGGATTCTGAATAAAAACAATAAAATGTAAATCTCACTTATAGCACAATATTGGCTTATTAAAATGCTATAAAACAACAACAGCATAATATTATTGTCAAAAATGATCATTCTACCTTGAATAAAAGCTGCAATGGTCAAGATGAGGATGATGATGTTGTTCATTGTTGTTGTTGTTGTGTCTTGTGTGATGATGAAGATTGTGTTGTGTTCTGCTCTCAGTCATGAAGTGTTAAACTCACAGCACTATAAACACTCTCAGAGCACCAGGGGCGTGTCTACGTCGTGGGGAGGGGCGGCACTGGCCCCCCTTGAAGTCTGGTTGCCCCCCTCCACCAGATATCTTGTGATAGGCTTGTTTTTAGTAAAAGTCTAACTGCATCTGGCAGTGGCGGATCCTGGCATGTGTAGTTCTTTATACTTAATTTTAAGCTGTGATCGTATTGACAAATGTTGAGAGCGCATAACGTTAC
>NW_015522470.1:0-321 GCF_001515645.1 Sinocyclocheilus grahami
ACAGCGACCTCTGGCGGTTCTAGTGTTAAATCTACTGGGATTAAACCAGTATATATCTCAATATGTTTTGTTTCATTTGTGAGATTTCATTGAAATGTATGTAGTGTTTGTGTTTTCTCTGTGTTTGTGAATGTGTTGTGTTTGTCTCCTGCAGCTGGTCCCACAGTGAAGCCCTCAGTGTCTCTGCTGCCGCCCTCTTCTCTGCAGATCTCTGGAGACTCAGCCGCACTGCTCTGCCTGCTCAGCTCTTACTCTCCACAGGGGGCGCTGGTGAGCTGGACACTGGACGGCTCAGAGGTCACCGAGGGGGTTGTGACCAGC
>NW_015522470.1:1079-1530 GCF_001515645.1 Sinocyclocheilus grahami
GAAGATAGGACAGCGGCTAGGCAGAGGGGGATGACACTGGGAAAGCGTACCCAGTTGGGACGCTACGGAAGTCACATCCCGCACATAGGAGGTATCATGTGGAATTACACATATGGACTGGCCCAGGGCAGTACTACATATGGAAGTCCCTGCGCAACCCGCCTGGGGGGAGATCACTACACAGCAGAGATGGCAGTGAACGACTGCCAGGGAAAGACACGGGCTTACCGTGAGGGGAGCCGTACCGTGGAAGAATACACATGTGGGATCACCCGAAGGGGGAATCACTACACACGGACACCTAGCCCAGCACAAGGGCTGACCTTGGGCATGCACACGAGTGCTGAGCCTGGCGTCTGGTGCTCCGCCACGCCTGACCACCGAGGGTGCGGGACGAACTCCACCGGGGTTCGCCAAGGGGAACTGATTGAGGAGCACAAAAGCGCACGTA
>NW_015522471.1:0-1530 GCF_001515645.1 Sinocyclocheilus grahami
TGTAAGTGTGTGTGTGTGTGAGTGTGTGTGTGTGTGTGTGTGTGTATAATGGTGTAGTTTGAGGACAGAAACACACTCACCTCTGATAGCCAGCTCTGTTCACAGTCAGTGAGTGTTTGATTCAGTAAAACAGAGTGAATCACATACAGAAACCCCAGAGGAGTCTGAATCTCTGCACACGTCACACTGATGTTATTCATAATTCAACACTGAAAGAAGAAGTGCATTTTAAACCACAGAAATGATTGCATCATTGCATGACAAGTACATTTTTTAATGAAAAGGGTGTATTATTCTGCATTAAAATGTTAAGATTCTCGTCTTATATAATTTATAAAAAAAACCCCTGAAATATCCAAAGAATTATGATGCATCAAAGTAATGTTTTCCAACAAATAACGTCTCAGATTTCAGTCCAATCCTCACTCAATGACTTGAAATACAGTGCAGTGTGTATTCACATGGACTGGAACTGTTATGATATGTTTTATTATTTCTGGATCTTGAGAGAAGCAGGTCTCATCCACTTTCAATGTAATAATAAGAGAAACCAGGATATTAATAATAATAATAATAATAAACCCCATTGAGCACTTCATAGACTCTTCATTGTAGTGGTTACACTTCAGTAATGGCTACGGTGGCCGAGAGAGCTCAACGCGCTGCAACTTAAGAAAACACATGCAAATTGAAAAAACACCAGCAAATGAAGAAAACATCTTCATCAGTTTAACAACACACGCGCTGCACAACACAACCAAATGAGGAAACGCGCTGTGAGGAGGCCAGTGCCTGTTAAAATGAAAGTGAAAGTGACGTGACACGTGGCCAAGTATGGTTACCCATACTACGAATGAGTGCTCTGCATTTAACCCATCCTAAGTGCACACACACCATTTTTTAAATAGACTCATTTATAGCATTAAATAAAACAAGATTTTGTCAGAACGTCAAGTTAATTAGCCTACTTATTATTTAGTTTGGTTTGTCTAATGTTTTATTTTCAGAATAGTGGGAGAACCGGGATCTTCATTCAGAAAATCAATTATCCAGAGTCATAGCCTTAAAAAATACACATCTGGCATCCAACTAATATTATTAGTAATATTAAAATGTACAGACTGGGATGTAAAAAGTACAATCTTACACTTTATGTAGTACATTAAAGCGATAGCTCATCCAGTGTGCGAAGATGCACCAAAATTATATTATATTATATTTGTTCTATTTTAAACTGTTTTACTTAATGCAAAGTTACAGTCTTTCATTGAATTATTATTATTATTGTTATTTTGCTAAGCATCATTTAAAAAGACATTGTCTTTTGCTTGGGTTTAGATTGTTCGGCTGGCTTGCCGAGGCGGACTTAACCATTGGGCAAAGGTAGGCGACCGCCTTGGGCCCCCAAAAGCCAAGGGCCCCCTAACATGCAGCAAAGCATTTCAGACGCGCGTTTCGTTCGCTAGTTTGCTATTTAAGCACGCGCAGCGCTCGCGGTTGTCGTCTGTAGTAGCTAAATAGTGTTTTTGC
>NW_015522472.1:0-1530 GCF_001515645.1 Sinocyclocheilus grahami
CTGTTAAATCTATTCCAGTGCTCTGCGTTGTGCTCAAGGTTGGCATGTTTGAGTTAGCCCAGACACTCCTGAAGTTGGAAATATTCACCAGCAGAATAAATCCCTTGGCTTTAACGAACACATATTTTCTTGAAGCTGGTTTGTTCTTCTGAGTGAGCTCAAAGCTTTCGGAAAACCTGCATGCTTGATGTCTTGACGTGCTCAACCTTTCTTCTTCGTTCACTCCTTCATGCTTTTGCATGATATGAGTTTCTTTAACCCTGATATCATCACAAATCACTTGCACTTTGCTGGTCACAGTTTTATCTCTGACCATGTTTAAATAATATCCATGATTTAATGGTGGTGGGTTAGCTGTAATTAATATTAATTTGCATTAATGATTTACTGTGAGAGTCTAGATGTGTTTTAATATTCATTTTGTTTTGTTTTTCTACTAACCTTTTCCCTTCAACTAACACCTGCACTAATTTCCTCCTTTTGTTTCCTCTTTCCTTGTTTTTTTTTCTGTCTCCACCTCTCTCTTGTACTCTCTTCTTACTCTTGATTCACACTCGATCTGTTCATCATCTCTTCTTGTCTCATGGATGTGCGTATCTTTCCTCTCTGTCTCTGTGTTCCTCCTGTCGTATCACACGCCGGCTGCATCAGATCGCTCGCGAGGCAGAGGCAGCCATGTTCCACCGGCAGGTGTTTGAGGACCTGCGTCGCTGTTTGCCCCCCTCCACCGACCCCACCGAGGCCATCGCCATTGGCGCTGTGGAGGCCTCCTTTAAAATCCTGGCCTCTGCGTTTATAGTCCTCACTGGGTCCGGCAGGTAGGCAGGCGACATGGAAAAGATGTGGAAAACCAGATCCGTCAGAGTCAGGGAGTAGGAAGAGCAGGGACAGGAGAGGACTGGAAGAGAGAGAGAAATGAGAGAGACCAAAGGCACCTGTAGTCCTAAAAATTCATCCTTTATCATTTCAAATTGCAATGCATTCCAAAATCACAAGGACTAAAAAAGATTTTATTTTCATTATTTAAATGAAAAAGGACAAGACTAGCGTAAGCAATTCCGGTGCATGCGTCTCTCTGTGTTTCTCTCTGTCTGAGTGATTGACCGTATGATTGTGCGTAACCCCTCCCTTCCTCCTCCCTCCACCGGGCGGTGCTGTCAGATCGCCCGCGAGGCAGAGGCAGCCATGTTCCACAGGCAGCTGTTTGAGGAGCTGCGGCGCTCCACCCTTCTGACCCGTGACCCTTCAGATGCTGTAGCTGTTGGCGCCGTCGAGTCTTCCTTCAAATGCTGCGCCAGCGCCATTATTGTGCTCACCAAGACTGGCAGGTAAGAGGGGAGGGGTCTGAGGCGTGCTACAGGTAAGAAAAAGGGTCATTGAAAAGTTTGGGCTCTGCAGGATTTTGAAGCGGTTTGGTCTTCTGCTCACCGAGACGACATTTATTTGATCAAAAATACAGTAAAAATGTGAAATTATTACATTTTAAAATATCTGTTTTCTATGTGAATGTGTTAAACTGTAATGTATTTC
>NW_015522473.1:0-1530 GCF_001515645.1 Sinocyclocheilus grahami
TCTAAATGGGTTGTCTGTTCAGTCAAACGCCCTGTATAATCTTATTTTACCACTTTAAGCCTGAAAGCTCCCATGCAAACATTTCATTCTTTTATTTAGAGAACTGTAAAAAAAAACACTATTTGGGTCATTCCTACAGTTTAGTGGATTTTATGTCCCCATGAAACAATACTGCATAATACATAAAAATGTTCATGCCACAATGTTGTCCATGCATAGATGTACCCAGTTAACTCAATTTAATAACTAATAATTATAAAAAACAAAACAAAAAAACTGACAGGTCCTCGATGATGTTTCCTCAAATTGGCTTTGAAATAAATGTTACATATGTATACTAAATTAGCAATTTTGAGTATTAGTATATACATGCATTTATTCCTTTTGACTTAAAATACAATTTATTGTGATACACATGTCCACCCTGTTGTGTCAATTTATACCGGACATGTAAATGTTTGCTTTTTATTTATTTAGTTCGTTTTTAACAGGTTTTATTCAAATTAATTCTATTAAAATTCTTTCTAAATGTTCATCTTTTGCTGGCATGTTGTTCTTTCCCCTGTTAAGGTCCACCCTGTTACACGGTACATTGTAAAAATGTCACAATGTAACAGTAACGGTGTGAAATATATGGTTAGGATTATTGTGACCATTGTGTTTTTCTGATAGACAGACATTTTTCCCTTTGATAAGTTAAAAAAAAATATTTGAATTTCTTTAAACTAACCAGTCAAATGAAATCACAGCTCCTCTTTCACACATGCACTCTGTCCCCTGCAGTACAGATATGCTAAATGGACACCATCTGCAATTTACTGCTAATCGCTTAGATGCTTACTGTGCCTTCACACTGTATATGTCATTTGGGAATTTCTATCTGATATTGTATTCATTTTCAAAACACAGATAACTGCTGAGGCAGTGCTCTTTGTGATTGTATATGGAAATAGCCATTACCACATTTGCAAATGCCTTAAATTAACAAGGCTAGAGAGAGTCCCCCCCCCCTCTTCTTTCCTGATTATATTTGCAGATATAATTAATTTACTTTTGCTCAACCTAAGGGAATAGATCACCCAAAATAACAATTTGGTAATCATTTAGATACCAACATGCAGTTTCAAACCTGATTTATTTACAGTATTTATTGACTGATTGAAAAGCTGCTCTTTTCCCATACACTGATAGTGAATGATATTAGCCAGAAAGAACTAACTAACTAAATAATAATGTGTTAGCTTTGTGTGATAAATCGACCAAAATTGACCAACCGCACTCTTACATCTCAATCACACTTGTCACAAGTGACTTGTGCACATTTTTTAAAATGGCATCTTTGTATACATCACACCAGCTTTGACAGCAAGTCATGTGACTGATTGTGACATATTATTACATGACATTTGAGAGCTTTTTGCCTGTTTTCACACAGATCTATTGCAATATATTTAGTATTTTATGGAACAAAGAAAACAGTAAGAAGTTTGAATGGCATGGCTGAACTTTCTTGATAATGAAAGTTGATAG
>NW_015522474.1:0-1530 GCF_001515645.1 Sinocyclocheilus grahami
AAGAATTTAATTTCTTTGTGAATTAGACTACATTGGTTACGATGAATGTTTTTGATTCTCTCTATATAAAAAAAAACAGCTCAAAAGAATAATTTGTTCCAGAATCAGACAACACTGGTTGTGCTGAATGTTTTTGATTCACTAAAAACTATACACTCTAAATTCTATGTATTATTAATGATTCTAATAATTCTATTGTTCTACTCAAAATAATCCACAGAAGGTAAACAATATGAGTTTCATATGCAAGTCTAAAGCTTGAAATGAGTTTCAACTTGTATGACCCGACCCAAAAACTTTTGCCAGTCTCAAGTTTGATTAACACAATGAGGTAAAAATAAACTTTGCTCAATGCAAAAACAAGTGAAACTCACATTACAGTTTCTGGTCATTAATTTCCCCCACCTCTGTATGCTAACAGCTGTGTGAATGAATTTAGCAGTGCGTGAGCTGTAAAAACAGGAGACTTGAGACTAAAACGGCTCATTAGTTTGGTGCTATAATTTCAGATTTCACATGACAGCACTGCAAAACATTCTACCTCCATCTGAAATATTAATTTCATTCTTCAGCCCATGCTGCTTCAGACATCCCTCTTTTCCTTTCCTGTGCTGATGGAAACTGCACCTTCTGAATTGATTTCCCCCGAAATCAAAGAGATCAAAATCTCTCTCTTTCTTCGTCAGATACTGTCGGTTCCTCACCGTAGGCTGGTGTGCTGCAGTCGACTCTTTGAGGTCACCGATGTGAATAAACCACAGAAACAGGCCTCGCATCAGAGGGAGGTGTTCCTCTTCAATGACCTGATAGTGGTGAGGGACACACGTGTTCATACATGAAAACATATTCAAACATGTGCACACAAACAACAGAACATAAAATTGTTTTGTGATTGTTTTATTAGATCCTAAAACTATGCCCTAAGAAGAAGAGTGTTGCCACATACACGTTCTGCAAGGCCATGGGCTTACTGGGAATGCAGTTTCATCTGTTTGAGAATGAGTGTAAGAATACAAACACGCACAAGTTAAATAATATATATTTGACTATATTTATAAATGTAGTGAAGAATATAGTATAGTTATAGTTAAGAGTTTTCAACTGGGTGACCATGAAACTACTATATGGACTGAAAATAAAATTAAATAAAATACAATTTCTAAATGTGGTTAAACGGTTATATTGCTTTTTAATAATCATACATTTTACAAATGAATAAACAAATTGCTTCTGAAGTGTAAGTCCAATATTAAAAATTATTTTTTTTTATGATATTATTATAGTGTTGAACACAATGGATTCAAATGAATACGTTTATTTTTTTAATACTAAAAATATAATAATGTTTAATAATAATAATATGTACAGTGCCTTTCAAAAGGCACAGTGTCGTTTTGGATTATATCAGCATTAATCTTTACAATTTTTAGTGATGACTTTGCATTGATAAGGGACAACTTAAACTATGAAAATATAGTTTATTAAATAAAAAATGAATGAATTCAGAAAAATACTAAAGCTATTTATATA
>NW_015522475.1:0-1530 GCF_001515645.1 Sinocyclocheilus grahami
GAGTAATTGTGGATACTTTCACTTAGTCTCTCAATGGTTGTATAAGCCTTACAACCTGCCTGTAATTTTCAAGTAATCCTGAAGATTTAGGGTTAGATTTTTTCAGGTGTGTTTGATTAGGTATGGAGCTAAACTCTGGAGGACAGTGGCCCACCAGTACCGGAGATGCCCATCCCTGGACTAGAGCAAATGATTAGAGTAGACAGACCAGAGCCTTTGGCACAAAATAATTTGGCAACACAACAGGAAAGGAAGCACACGAAGAACAGGTAAACACAATTACCAAAATAAAGACTGGACGAGACTAAACAAGGGGATGTGGTACAAGAAAATATGGAGTCAGGGCAAGAGAAGCACATGGATGACACAAGGAAAGACAAAGCCATGTGATTAAGAATAACACTGACACCTCAAACAAAGACAAACAAAGACATACAGACAGGGCACAGTCACATTAATGCATGGGTGAATACAATCATCTTAATAAGAGAATCCATGCAATCAGCAGTTTTCTGCAATGGTCTTCCAGTGGCAAAGATTTCTTTATTTTCACACATATTGGTTCACACATTGGTTTCAAGTTTCTCAATCTACTGTACGAATTTGCCACCAATTTCATCAAAACGTAAAATTGTTATGGACTGCCATGAGATAGTGTTGAATTACCAGTATGGAATTATAATATTTCCAGCATTGAGCAACTCATATAGGTTTTACTTTTTGCCCCAAAGACATCATGCACTGTACAACTTTATTAACTCATGTTTTTCAGTTGCATTAGTTTGCATTCATTTGCATAAATTCACACATAACCAAATGGAATGACGTAAGCGACTAATCTGAAACGCTACACAAGCAGCAAAACTTTGCTGACTACATAAATAGCACTCCTAATGTGAAGACTCAAAAATGATTTCAGAAGAGTTTGATGTTGACATGTTACTAAGTTAACAACAAAATAAAATCTTTTGTAACAAACAATGATTGTTTCCCTTCACTAACTTGAGCCTTAGATATACCTGCAACACTATCTTCATTTTACTCAAAACAAAAGGGACAAAATACACGTGTGCCACCAGGGAAGAATCAACTTATGGAGAATACATATTTATCTCATTAGAGCAGTGTTAGGCATTTCACAACCTGACATTTGAATGACGAGTAATTGTGGATCTTTTCACTTAGTCACCCAGTGGATGTATGAGGTTTATGACTGTAAGGGAACAAAGGCTGTTGGCTGATTCATAAACATGCCGCATTTATGCCCTCCGTTTCACCCATTAACACTTCACAATAAGCAGATTATGATTTTACGGTACCATTCTGTAAAATCGTTTCTTATTACGCACCAAACAACCGCAGCGATCAAGGGAAATTGTCTCAGCACTTTGGATCCTTTTTGATGTCCCCCAAAACCAATTTGCTTTCAGTCCTTGCTTTGATTTGTTGGTTTCTATGGCCACAATTCATTAGAAACACTTTTCCTGTCAAAGCATTTACTGGTCTATCAATGGGGACCAGACCCTGCCT
>NW_015522476.1:0-1529 GCF_001515645.1 Sinocyclocheilus grahami
CTACCGAGCAAGTTTACTACATCAGAAAAGACAAACATATGGAGCTGGTTATGTTTGTCTTTGATTACAATGATGTTTACAAATCATGCACTATGATAAAAGAGTTTTGAGCTCAAAACATAGTATTGTGCAAGCAATCACACAAAAATAGGTCTTTATTATTTATAATTTGCTACTGTAATCATAATTTGTGTCAAAAGGAATAAAAGCGGTTGGTGTTTTACTGCCAGCTGGAAATGACAGTGAATTGTAGAGTTTTGTTGAACTTATGTTGTTATTTTTGCAGTGTATCATGATATATTGTTGTTTATGAACGTTCTGTGAGTTATTTAAAAAAATATCAAAGACAATACTATGAATATTGCTGAACAGAATGACACAGTTAGAGAAATATGCAACGCTGGAGTGATAAAATATTCTCTTGGTGTTCTCTGAATCTAGGACAGTTGTCCATCTTATTACCCAGAAAAGTATGAGCTCTAAAAAAAAAAAACATTGACCAATGACATACTGATTGTTAGTCCAGTCGAGTCTCATGTACATAAACATCTAGTCTGCTAATGCCTTCTGCGAGACTTTTTCACAGCCTTGAATGTGTAATGTAAAATTCTGCTCAGATAGAGTAAAAGGAATTATGATGAAATCCAAATCACTTCGTTATACATGTTCAGCAATATAAGCAAAGGTTTGTACTGGTGTTTTTTCCCCCACTGCATTCCTATTCCATGTGAGTAGGCTTTTATGCACAATCTCTTTTGTACTGTGTTAAAGATCATAACAGCAGTTAGTTCCTGCGCTGCAAAAATGAGTATCGAGAGCAATCACCGGCCAAACGTTCATCAGAAGATTTATGAACTTAAGAACCAAAGTCATGTCCTTGTTAGTTTTTGGGATTGCACTAAAACTTGTTGATATCCAGTCATTAGCACTAAGAGTGAGGAGAGGGCCCACTGTTTGGATCCAGCAGCCTCCTTATGCTTCCAGACAGATGGGAGATATTGAACAATGATAGCTGATAGCAATCACAGCGAAGCATCACACTGGAAAACAATTAGCACTTCTCATGTGGATCTTGATGTTCACCATCTGGATAAACACGCTGACCTGTGAGACTCTGTCTGCAAAACTCCTGCAGCTGCAATCAAAAACTGCGTACTGTATCCAAATGCATAAGTGCTGAATTTCTGTAAATACTCTTGTACTGTTCAAATTAAATGTATGTATTAGTCACAAAACACATTCCTGGGAAAATGTCAAGGTTGATTGTCAATGAGCAAGAACTAAAATTTCATAGAAAACTAGCATATGACACGAGAAGACTGGAGAACAATCTGCATAGCAACACCCTAGCAACCATCCAGAATACCCTAACAACTGCATAATAACAACATTCTAGGAATCACATAGAAATACCCTGGAAACCTCTCAGAACACCTTAGTAACTGCATAGCAACACCCTAGAAACCATTCAGAACACCCTAACAACAACCCAGACACCCTAGCAACTGCATGGAAACACCATAGCAACC
>NW_015522477.1:0-1529 GCF_001515645.1 Sinocyclocheilus grahami
ATAATAACACCGTACATCCAAGAGTAACGAATTATCAACAAAGAAAAACCGCGGGGCGGGGCTTAGTTCTGTGCATCAGTTGCTGATTGGATGTTGAGATGTGGGCGTGGCACTCAAGTGCATGCAGGGGCGGAGCTTAAGAGCACTAAACGATTGGAGAAGTCGCGCATACATAAGATTTTGATTAAATGCTACAAACAATTAAAAAAAATAAAGCATGCATGTTTCGTCTGCAAGAGGTCTGTTGCATCTGCAGTGTACAAACATCTGAGTTTTGCATGCATTATACATCTTAAAGACTGATAGGAAACGTGCTATAGACAGATCTAAAAAAACACGTCTTGCAGATGTTAACGCGACGTCTCCGCGATCTTCGCGTGCATCAGGGCCAGTTATAAACGCACGAGGAACTGTGCAAGAAGCCGCTGAAGGATGTGATCGTCACTATTAGGATGCCATAATGAACCTGGTCAAAGAGCAGCGCTGATAACAAGCGCAAAGTCTCGCCTTCTGGTCGCTTCCGCGAGCCTGTTACTAAATCACCAATGCAAACTCATGTTACAGAGACACCACGCTTCCAGACGCGGTTAAAGTCCTCGTGCGCAGTCAAACTCGTTCTCTAACTTTTCCCACTGATGGCTCGAGCTGCGTGCTTTAAACGCGTGCGTCGCGTCGCGTCACATGAAGGCACGAGAGCCCGTTCGCAAGCGGCCAGCTCAACGCGATTGATCGATTGATTCCGGATCGATCGCAGCAACAGATGATCGCGCGCCGCGTCTTTGCGCGTTTACATTCGAGGCGAGAAAAGGCAGAGTTACCTTAATAATGACCTGCGAGGGGGACTCGGACATGTCTCGTTGAAATTCAGGAAGTTCTTCTGTTTCCACTTTCCTCTCCCTGGTTCTTCCGCGAAATAAAGCCCTGGATAACGTTCCCCTCGCGACGCGCAGGCGATTTTAACGCGCATCCACTGGCCTCGCCCCGCGCGGAATACTTCAACTTCTCTTGTTTGCAAACGCGCGAGCGGGCGCTACATTGCGGCAGCGCGATGGTTAACACCTTCCTGGAAGCGTCGCTCGCAGGAGCGCAACGCAACGCAACGCAACGCAGCGCAGCGCGGAACCTCATTGATCCGGACGCTCCGCGGAGAAGTGACGTGAATTCCAGGCAGCGCGCGGCGCTTAAAGAGACACGCGACGCAGACCGAGTTCGTCAGAATGGAAGCTGTGTTTCACAGAGCGTTCATAATCTCCCATCGAGCAGAAAACATGCACGAGACCTGCTTTATTATGAACGCACACAAGCGCAATGATATGATCACGTGGTCTCATTAATAGCGCAGCTGCGGTGCGATTTCTTTACCTTTTTATCTAAACGAAACATGCACGAGACCAAGCATGCCATCTATATGTAAATATACATCATTACAAAAATTGTCGTACATTTTTCCTTAGATTTTCTTTAAATGAAAATGCAAGATTTTTAAACATTTGTGCAACTTCTCAAACTATAAACGCCTGTTATTTGGA
>NW_015522478.1:0-1529 GCF_001515645.1 Sinocyclocheilus grahami
ATGTCTTTTTGCAGGTTATACGCAGTATTTATTCGATATCTGTTTTATGAAATGGCTATTTAAGAGTTAATGCATCATAAAAAAGTTAATTAATCATAAAAAAGAGCTTAAAGTTTTTGGTTTTTCGTTTTTTCAGGGTTGTTATTGTTTGCTAAAACTAAAACCATATAAAACATTTTTGTTACTTTAAATAAATGTTAACTGAAATAAAATACTTTCATTTAGTTTAATTTGAAGTACTAAAATAACTAAACTTTTAATAAAAAATAAAATTATGAACAATAAAAAGAATCTAAAACTCATAAAAAAAATGAAATGTAAGAAAATATATATATATTTTAAAAATCTAAAACTTTAAAATTAAAGTGAAAACAGAAAATATAAACATACAATTCTAAATATTAACAAAAACTATAATAGTATGTAAATTATACTAAAATAACACGAGTTGTTATGAACGACTGCCTTTGCCCGTTTCCCACATGCTCTCTGGTGAAATAAGGGGTCAGCTGTAAATGCCAGTGATGATATTGGCATCCATACTGGATTTATGACTAAAAGATTCTGGAATCCAAGCCCAGTTCAGGGCAGAAGATCAGCTGGGTTTCAGTCATCGACACGTCTCTGTGGCTCAGGTGTGAACGATGTGCCAACGCATCCTAGACTGGTCCACAAAAAAAAATCTAATCAAGCTGGTGTGTTTTTTCACGACAGTGTGGACACAAGAACCTAAATCAATCTAAAATCTCAGATGACTCATGCTATTGATCTATTACTGATCAGCCGTCAGAACGGAGCACAAACAGATTAGATTCAAACGCAAATTAATCTTAGACGGTGCTTTTTTTAACTTCTCAGGTATATCGGTATAATAGCAGTTGGATTTGATTAGATTTTGAGTAGATTGAGTAGATTTTGGTGAGCGTTCAGCTAAACATCTACTACTGACCCCCCACCAGCCCGTGTAGTTGTTAATTTACTCTAATGGAAGGGATTCTGCTTCCTCAGCTGAGTGGTATTAAGCCTCCTGGAGATCTCAGACACAAAGGCTCAGACTGAGCGATGCTTCACTGCTATACTCACTGTACTGTACCAGTGCTTTTTTCTCTTTATGTGGATGTTCACCTCTAATGTCACTGGACCTCATTCATGAAACACAAGAATAAATCCCTTTTTACCAAATTTACACATTCAGATCAGTCTGACATGGGATGAACTGTAAGGATGGTTTCGCGAACAACAATATACAAAGAAGTTAATTAATTTTACGTTTCACACATGAGGTCCAGTGTGCAGTGCTTGTAAAATATTTGACAGGAATAATATGCTGTATTTTGATGCTATTACAAATGATAATATAATATAATATACAAACACAGACACAGGCATACACACAGATTTTATATTTAAATTAATAAATATTTAAATGATTTAATATTCTTTGTAAACAGTCAAAGAAAAGAGCCAGAGCAATAATATTAAATAATGTTTTATGTATATATATATATATATATATATATATATATATA
>NW_015522479.1:0-1529 GCF_001515645.1 Sinocyclocheilus grahami
AAATCAAAAATAAAAACGATACATTTCACTAAATTACTAAAATTAGTTTTCATAGCTTTCATAACATAGTTTTGGCCCATTAATAAATTGATCAAATTAATTATCAACAGCTTAAATGATTATCAAAACCATTAGTCGAGTTTAAATTCTGCAATCCTGTCAAATTCAAGTTTTAAAGTACATTTTAAATCATTATGTTTTAATAATCTTTTGCCGGTTTAAAGAAGTACACTTATTTTCATGTGTTGACTAACATAGTAAAGCACATATAAAGTACTTGATTATAAATACCTTTACACATATACAAGCATACAAGTTTCAAAAGAAAGAATTAACATTAAAGTATATTTTAGTTTATCATAGATGCACGTCATTTACATTTGGCAGTACACTTCAACCATATTCCATCTTATCATTTCATTATCTTCCAGTAGAGAAATGACAACCATATTCATCTGCAGCATGAACGTGGCCAATATAATGTAGCAGTTGAACTCTAGCTTGGACCACAAACCCTCTGAAACCCTGTGACTCTGAGCAT
Source organism: Sinocyclocheilus grahami (assembly GCF_001515645.1). Lineage (NCBI taxonomy): Eukaryota > Metazoa > Chordata > Actinopteri > Cypriniformes > Cyprinidae > Sinocyclocheilus > Sinocyclocheilus grahami. Next base: position 542 of record NW_015522479.1, read on the forward strand.
CATTGTACATTGGACAAAAGCGCTTGTTTGGCATTGACATTCCATACATATGTATCATTCCCGTTCCACAAGACGCCTGTGAGTGAAGAATTATGAATCAATAACCCTCGGAGGAGACTAAAGACAGGCAATATTCTTCAGCTCATTACTCCCTAATACGTATTCTTGTCGTAATTGGCTCTTGTTTTGTATATTCCCCGTCTCAGATGACCTTGATTAACAGTGGCTGGTTTGTTTTCTCAATGACCACGCACTATACCCATCATACCCAGCATTCATTCTTTCAATAGACACTCATAATGGGGCTACTTGTAGGCCAAACGCACGTCGGTCCGCAGAGACTCCAAAACCGTTCGTTCGGAGGAAACGGGGCGGCATTCACAATCATTAGCTGTCTCTAAAGAAGCCGGGGAGGGTGTGTGGGGTCTGGACAGCTTTGAAAATGGGTTTTAATGATGGTCCCCTCCTCCCCCTCTCCTGCTGACTGTATAGCAGCGTTTCACTGCGTGTCAGCCGCTTCCCCTCCCCGCGCCTGACCGTCCTGACCAGTGTAATTGTTACCTTGTGCACTGCCTCCTCTCAACACAATGACTCCGTGTCGTTAGAGATGAGAAAATTATGTGCCAACAACTGACAAGGTGTAATTGCTGGACCAGTTTAAGCTGTGCTGCAAAGTTTCTGTGAAAGTGGTATTTTTAACTTCACAGAATGGAGCGGTGTGTTCGTGATAACTCGGTGTGCTATTCACGCTTATTGAAGAGGTCTTCAATAGCGAGGATTCTTCTGTTTCTTAATCATTATGGCCCCAGGGTATTTTTTGATGAGTTTTTTTTCCCCACACATTTTCTGGAAAGGTAAATGTCAGATTTGTCTTGTTTTGTAATGAAATGTGCTGCTTTTGTCACTTACTAATAGGGATCGTTCACAAAAAAAAAAAAATTCTTTCATTATTTACAGGTGCATCTCAATAAATTAGAATGTCGTGGAA
>NW_015522480.1:0-1529 GCF_001515645.1 Sinocyclocheilus grahami
ACACAAGGTCTCCGATATAAAGAACAATCTGTGAACTAATTAGTTCATTTTGGTGCAACGTACGGAGCATGTTACAATGATCGCAATCATTATACAATATTGGGTCATTGAATACAAAAAAAATCCCATGATTGCTGAAATTTGCTTTATTTATAAATATTTTTTACATCGGCTTGTGACATAATTGTACATTTTAAAAATGCGAACAAAATTGTTGTGATCAAAACATACATTAAAACAAAATGGCTTCATGTGTATTGTCTAAAAGTAACTTTTTGTCATGCTTTAAAAAACACTTGTGAATCGTTAAAAATTCCATGCACCGTCACTGCAAGTAGCTTTAAGCCGGTTTTTCATAGGCCTTTGATTGTTTAAATTACTTGTTACCCATTGGATGAAGACTAGTGGTGTGATATGACTTCAGCGACAAGACCCCTCCCATCTTGTGCCGTTGCTCAGCAACCAGCTGACTGTCCAAGGGGCCATCTAGTGGCTATGCCTGTGAATTACAAGTAAGTGCGCCCCCTCGTGGCCAGACCACATCTAAGAAAATGCCTCATTGTGATGAATATTTGAAAGACTCAAACTAACCACAACTGGACTAGGTCCAACTTAAAACTTAGACATGCCACTCCACGTGATTACCACTGAAAACCAGCAGGGGTGATATCTAAGAAAGTTTTTCCATTTCAAGCATGCTGAATTTCGATTGGCCAGGCACGCAGTATGATAATTATGCCCTGACGTCACTTCCCAGTTGTTCAATGCGCCATTTTCTCGACTCTAAACGGCAAGCACAATAAATGAGTCCTACTTGCAAATATTAATAAATACACTTCATTGCTGTTTCCATAGTTGAGAGCGCAGAATTATTGTTTCAACATCCTACACCGCTTCCACGTCGTCTATCGTCGGTTTTGGCAAGCACGCGGATTGGAGAAAGTAGCTAACGTTAAATCCCCTCCCTGAGTCGGTGTGGCGCTGAAGAAAGGTAACGTTAATGTCCTCACAATTCGTTAGCAGTGGGAACATTAGCTTCGGCGTTCAGTTGTTGCGGGTTCGGTGTGATCAGGAAGTAGAACGAAGCCTATTAGCCGAAAGCTGCGAAGAGGGTACTTTATGGCACTAAGTGAGCGTTATTTAGAATCGCGCGTTCTTGGATGGAATCAGTTGTTTTGCGATTTGAAAAGATTCCTGTCGAATTCATGCAGATGTGGGGCGCTCGGTACATCACATTTGACCAGTTAAGAGTTACGTGAGACTATTGTTTCGAACAGTTCGTGTGCTTTGGCGGGAGTGGATATGTTTGGTCAGCGGTCGCAGTCGATGCTTGCGAAAAATACATAATTACAGCTTGAATTAGATATGCATTTAGGCGCTCACAGGGTATGATAATGTAAACTTGTGCTGTCAGAAAGTGTTGTATTTGACCGATGCAGGGCTAAGACGTGACATTTTCTGTCATTGCAATACGTACATTTAGCGTGTGTATGTGTATATGTATGTATATATATATATATATATATATA
>NW_015522481.1:0-1529 GCF_001515645.1 Sinocyclocheilus grahami
CAGTGGAAAGTTGGATTTGATGGGCCAGGCGTGCTGAGTAAGACAGCGTTGCTGGCCATCGGTTCTGCTACATTAGCACTTATTGCACTGGCTGGGCGGTAATGGAACCATGAGCTGGGGTGAGGGAAGGGGGGGCAGTGTTTTAAAGCATAAATTTAGTGAGCAGAAAAAAATGTGATTGGCGTTTCGGTGGAAGCTTATGCCTGTGAAATGCATCATATCACATGGAATTTAAAACGTGCATTAGGCTGCATAGGTTTTCAAAGCTCACCTAATAACATAATAGATAAGCTTACATAACATGGAAAAAGTATGAGATAAAACATGATGCTCTAAACTGATTTGAAAGAACTTTGGTGTTTCTTTTTTTAAAGTCAACATGAACCGTAAATCAACCCTACTTGGTAGAACATGGCAAGCCGCAATTGATACCTTAAAGGGATAGTTCAAAATGTTTGCACAAACGATATTACGAAAAATGTCTCTGTGTTTCTTGTCCATACCATAAAAGTCAGTGGGGTTCATTGTGATTTTGAATCCCATTTACAGTACTTTTAATTGTATGGACGGCAACATTTAAAAAAAAAATCTTGTTTTGCAGAAAAAAGACACGTTTGAAATGTCATGAAGGTACGGAGCCCCTAATGTGACAAGGTGATGGAAAAAAACACAAGCTGGGAGGAATATGTAAATGCTTTTGTGTTCACTCACAAAACTTTTGAATTCTCTCACAAAAATTCCTCTGAGAAAATTAGCTTTCTCTCTCAAAACATTGCGTGTTCTCACAAAAGTACTGCATTCTCCCGAGAACCTTTGCGTTTACCCACAAAAATATTTGCGCTTTCTAGCAAAAAAGTGTTGCATTCTCCCGAGAAACTTTGCATTGTCTATCAAAACATTTGCATTCTCTCGGAAAAGTATTACATTCTTCTGAGAAACTGAAAAACATTTTTTCTCTTCGAATATCCTGTTTCACTAGTAAATAAGTCACATTGTGGAAGTAAAATGGCAGACAGTGCTTCATGCTGCCTTTAGTGGTTTAGGGTGTACTCCTGGTACTTGGTAAGTGTTATCGTCTCAGAGTGAAAAGCGAATTTCTTTTTATAGTGAAAGGAACAAGTGTATTACTTGACAGTAAAAGGCCCAACTAACTACGAGTTACATAGCTGTGGCCATGAACTCAGAACTATGTGAGAAAATCTTTGATTTAAATTCAAAGTCATGGTGATTTTCATTATTTACAGTATGTGCTCCATTTAATTAAACACTGATCACAGATCACCATTAATGATTGATTATTAGGAGTAATTAACTGTAATCACATTCAGTGTGAATTTAAGTCACAATTGCAGGGTTCTTACAGAATACCCTCATGGTCATGCTAGTCTCGAGAGCTTGATGAGCGGCTGGGTTCTTCACTCGACATGTCAGCTGCCGTGCGTTGTCTGAACTTCGTGCCCTGATGCTGTAAAGAGAGAGCAGGGTTGACTTGCGTTAATGCGTTTCACACTGTGCCACTCTCTCATCCC
>NW_015522482.1:0-1528 GCF_001515645.1 Sinocyclocheilus grahami
GGTCAAAATCACTATATTTGCACTGAATTGATTATGAACATATATCGAAAAAACCTTTTGTGTTAATGTTTCTCTAGCTCATCTTTTTATAACTTCTGTTGGTGGTTTGATTTTCTCTATTTGATTATTTGGAATAATATAAAATGCCTGAATTAATATCTATCTGAATGGTGTAACTGAATAAAAAAAAAAAATCCAGTTTGAACCCGTTGTGTGTATTTTAGTCGTCAAAAGTAAATTCGTCAGGGTCCCTTCCAGCTGTTATTTTTGGGTTTTCTGCTTTGCTTGAAGCTATTTTGTTGTTACCTCTGAAATGTCAGTTACCTTATTTAGTGAACAAAATATTTAATGTAGAAAATCATTTTTTCCGTCATGGCGCTCTCCCACTCCGTACTTTATACGTTTTTATAAAGTAATATTTAAAACACTCAAGACATAATTATAGTCTTTGCATATTTCCAGTACGATTAATTTGTAACATTTCTAGTAAAAAAAAAATATATATATATATAAACGTTTCGTAGCCGAAGTCAAAACTACAGTTGGTGGTTGCCATTGACTTCCATAGTAGGAAAAAAAATACTATGGAAGTCAATGGCGACCACCAACTGTTTGATTACCAGCAATCTTCAAAATATCATCTTTTGTGTTCAACATAAGAAAGCAACTCATACAGGTTTTGAACGACATGAGGGCGAGTAAATGATGACAGCATTTTCATTTTTGGGTGAACTATCCCTTTAAGTAATAACAGCTGTATATTATGAACAGTAATTAAGATGATCTGTGAGTTTTCAATTCTGCAGACTGTTTTTACACATGCTCATGTTTAATTAATCAGTTTTCATTGCATAAACAGTTATTTGCTGCTCATAATATTTCATCCTGCTTTATTACCAAGTGTAATATTAGCACATTCTCAAGCTATATCACATGAGAATGATTTTCCCTCATATACAATCATACTTCAGGGCCTCAAATCACGTTGTGACCTCACAGATGCTCCATAGCAAATTAAAACAGGTTTCAAGTCTCATCAGTCGTCCTTATTGGTGAAAGCGGCTATGAATCTTTTGTGGGTTTTAGCAGCATCTGCAAACATCACTTTCTCATGACAATCTGCATTGTCTTGGGGGATTAGATATTAATAATTTCCAAATGAGGATGAAAGTCTCATTTCTGCAGCAGAACTATGACCTAACGTCATCCTACTTCTGGTTTTATATACTTATGAGGGAGTGACAAGGCAAAATGAGCAGTCACGTAAATGCTTGTCCCACTGAAATCCCAAGATATTTTAATTGTTGACCAATTTGCTACCAAATACATGTACTTCACGGTCACCTGCTGCATCAGGAACAAAACTACACATTGAAGAGCATCTCAAAACGCAAAATGGCATGGAAAAAATGTCAGCTATTCATTCACTATGTAGACATAATGTGTAATAAAAATGACAAATTAAAGAGTAGTTTCTGATTCTAAAAATGTTTTGTGTTATACTAGGGTAATTCTAAAACCAAGTATA
>NW_015522483.1:0-1528 GCF_001515645.1 Sinocyclocheilus grahami
ACTGCACTGAACTGGATTTTCTGGACATATCATTAATTCTCAAACTTGAACACTTTGTATCTACTCTTATTATTCTGCAACGCCTCCGTTCGGCAGACACCTACCATACCCTCATGAATTTTACATCCACTGCTGAAGGCAACCATTTTCATTGCTTGATTTTACTGATGGTGTCCAGTTGTCTTCCCATTCTGTAGCCTTGTTAGTCCTTTATGACATTTGGCAAAGATTGGTGTTCTGAAAAGCTGAAAATAACAAGCTAGCCATTCCTCTTTTTTGTTTTAACTTATTCAGTCCAGTGAGTGTGCAGCTTCACTCCCACTAAGACTGTCAGTGAGAGCTGTCAGCATACATTCTCTAAGTTAAGCTCTACAGTATGTGCCGCTTTTTGACTATTTGAAATTCAGCTATGTAATTTCAATCAACCATGGGGACACAAATAGAAAAACAGTGAGTTAGTCAAACACAAGGCTGAGTAAACAAAACATGCTGGGCTTTTTTTTTAACAATTATATATTTATTTCATCAAAATATGGGAAACAAATAAGTGAGGATAATTATGATCAAGTCACAAAAACTGCAATTAGTCAGCTACATTTGAGACTGTGCAATTGTTTATTAGTAATTGCTTAATTAATGTGAAGCAATTTAATTAAAATGAGAGCTATTTAATTCTTTATTTTTAACACATTTTTATTGTCAATTTAATTTATCATAGATTCTAAAACGGTGAAAATGCCATGTTGATTTGCTGTCACAGTCATTCAAAGAAAAATCTAAGTGAAATTATACAGGTAATTTTCATCACACATTTTAAAACAAAATATGTAGATTATATTGAATTAATTGGTTATTTTATCAGAGCCCAAATGTGTGGTCTGATAAATAACAAATAAATGAAAATGTAATTATGTAACCTTTCTAATTTAATCGTAATGAAATGTTCCAGAAATCCCAATCAGTTCCCAAAAAGCAAAGAATAATTTAATATAAAAACTACCTTTCAGTCAGATTGTATGTGTTTGAACTTCTTATCAAGCTGTTTTGATAAAGACATTCCTTTGGCTCTGGTGTACACTTCAGATTTCCATTATAGTTTCTTGACAGCTTAGTGTCAGAGATTAATAATAGAGCCAAAGTTGTGACAGATCTTAATTATTCAGACCTCAGATGCGGGAAACAGACTGGCTGATAAACATAAGCCACAGTTCTTCTTCAAATTGCTCAAACTTTCTGGGAAATAAACAAAGGAAGAATTGCTATATAATCCCAACAAGTCACATAAATTCAGGCTAAAGGGCTTCTTTACAGCTCATTCTGTCCTGTTTCCAGTGTACCAAGTTTATCCACATCTCTCAGGTGCTACAAAAGTAGATAATCAACACTTTTAATGGCTTAATCCCCAACTGGTCATATTGTGTCTGGACCACTGATTCCCTGTCCACATTATTTGTTTCTAAAAGTGTTTAGTCAAGTATGGAGGGCAATAGTTTGCTTGAAACAGCAATCAATCTACAATTCAAAAGCC
>NW_015522484.1:0-1528 GCF_001515645.1 Sinocyclocheilus grahami
ATTTACACAGTGGCTGTCATAACTTGTTTCATAACAGATTTATTTCACATTAAAACTAGTAGTAAAAAAGGAAGGGATGATCACGCTCACTCGTGGTACGAATAAGTGTACCGCTACACCCCTATTATTTGGCATACATACATAGTTACACATTCTCTCTCTCTATTTTTTCCATCTCAGGAGCCAGTCATGCCTGCCAGTGTGCGTACTGGGACCCCGAAGGACTCAGAGGTGTCTGAGCTCTTCTACAGAGATGATCCTGAGAAGCTCTTCACTGATCTCCGGGAGATCGGTCATGGCAGCTTTGGAGCCGTGTACTTTGTAAGCAGGCTATGCTAATATTTGTATGCAATGGGCATTTGTGTAGATGTGTGCTTGAGGCTCTGCATGAACATATTTTTCTTTCAGGCTCATGATGTGCGTTCCAATGAAGTGGTGGCCATCAAGAAGATGTCGTTCAGTGGCAAGCAGTCCAATGAGGTCAGGATCAAATTGAATTTCTGTAGTAATGAATCAGACTGTTTAAACCTATTCATGTACAAGAATCATGTGTTTACTACTGGTTGGTGTGTTGGCCCCCAGAAATGGCAGGACATCATAAAGGAGGTGAAGTTCTTGCAGAAGCTCAGACACCCCAATACCATCGAATACAAAGGGTGCTACCTCAGGGAGCACACAGCATGGGTAAGCGCATACGCATATGTATGTGAGCGATGTGTCTGTCTGACGTGTGCTAATGTTGTCTGTTTCTTGTGTTAGCTGGTGATGGAATACTGTCTAGGATCAGCCTCTGATCTGTTAGAGGGTGAGTAGTTTATTTGTATCTTTCCTCACGTCCTCCGTTCTTTTCAAATAATGCTGTTATGCTCTCCCTCAGCCGCCCTGTCTGACATTAGAGATGTCCCTTGTTTTTGTGGTGCTGTATTTGTACCCTCAACAGTTCATATAGAAACATGCAGGTGTAAATATTGTAACCATTACAGCTCTGGATTGTATTTTCCCACAGTGAAATATTTAGCCTTTTTATCCTACAGTGCATAAAAAACCTCTGCAGGAGGTGGAAATAGCTGCTATTACCCACGGTGCACTTCAGGGCCTCGCCTACCTTCACTCTCATAACATGATACACAGGTGAGACCCTTCCTGCTTTTCTTTTGATTTCTGTTTTTATCTTTACATCTGTTTGCTTTGTTGAAGTTTCTCAGCCTGTTGTCAATAGATGTTTTTCAGTGTTGAAAGATGCATAGGTCTTTATTTCTTTATTTTTCTTTTTCCAGAGATGTGAAGGCAGGTAATATTCTGCTAACTGAGCCCGGTCAGGTGAAGCTTGGAGATTTTGGCTCTGCCTCAATCGTTTCTCCTGCCAACTCTTTTGTGGGTACACCGTACTGGTAAGTTGTAAATGCAATTGATTATTTGGTTAAAGGAACTATGTTCTATGATTTGATTTTACTTGAAGTCAACTTATAATTATAGTCAGGGTTTCTTCTACTAAATGAGCACACACAAGTAATTTTAGCATTTTTTT
>NW_015522485.1:0-1528 GCF_001515645.1 Sinocyclocheilus grahami
ACAGTCCACCACCAGCCCGTAGTTCAGGTTGGGGTTATTGGTGTCTGTGGCCTCCATATCCGGCACCCGACCCAAACGTCTAGTGGAGACATCCATCAGGATGATTAGTTTTTGCTTAGATGCATAACAGAAATAACAGAACTGATAGGCGTTTTACGTGTGGATGTGTCTGTCCTCTCTTAACCAGCTGTACTGGCCCTTCCCTGTGACCAGCAGCAGGTACAGCAGCCCCATCACACCAGCCAACAGACCCAGCAGCAGCAACTGCCTGAAGGAAGGCAACAGGAACCGCTGCAGAACCACCGGAGACAGGCTGAAGTGCCAGGATGCTGGAAACAGGCAGGACATGCTAATCCTGTAGAGAGGGGAAAAAATATGAAGAGAAATCTATCACTATGGTTACTGGATCCTCTTAGCTTGGCTAAAATTAGGAAAGACATGCACTAGAAAAAAATGATATTTGGTGCTTGTTCCATTTACTTTATTAAAACGAGCAACATGTTCGGTTGACTGAAACATGCGGGAAGTTTACTTTTGTGGCGGGACTACATTAATCATTCTTGTTGCATTAACTGAAAATGCATGGGTGGATTTTTTGCTCCCAGCAACCTTTGCATAAGACTGAATTGTGAGAGTAAATGTTGAAATGAAGTCTTATTTTAAGGCAAAGAAGACCCATTAAGGTGTTGTCAGTCACATTTGTAAACCTTTGCAGGCAAAATTGTATATTGTCATTAGTACAGTGATACAGTATGAAGCACAGCTCACACAAAGGTCACTTTCAAACCATGCAGCTTTCTATTGGTCACTGTGACGAATTCACACGACCTACTTAGCGAAATCATTCAGCTGCGCACGAAATTCATAACTATGTGAATGAAATCGAAATTTTTTGTTCAGCATATGGTGTTTTTGCTTCATTAAATGAACACAGCTATGCTAATGTCAGTGACAAGTAGTGACAATGTAAATAAATAAATACATTTTCTATAAAAAATGTGCATTACAATGAGAAATCAACAAGTATGTTCTTGTTAGATAAGTGGATTTTTTATGGAAGCCTATTACTAATAAACTAAGTATAAAATAAATAAGGTAATTGCGACTTTTTCTCACAACTCTAGCTTTTTTTGCATTGCATTGCGATAAAAAAAAAATCAGAATTTCAAGATATAAAGTAGCAATTCTGAGAAGTTTCTAATGTTTTATTCCATGGTGGAAAAACTCAATTCTGAATTAGTTTTGGTTTGTTTTTTACTCAGAACTGCACAAAAAAAACAAAAACATCCGAATTGTGAGATTAAAAAATAACTGATTTTTTTTCAGAATTGAGAGAAAAAAGATAAATGTCAGTAATAAGCTTCCACAGATTTTACTTAACGCAATGTGTGACATTCACTTGAACAATCTGTGTAAAAGTCACCGTGTAAAACATAGTAAAGTCGGAGGGTTGATTAAATTTTACTAGTCTGCACCAACAAACCATTCACAATCAGACCAGGATTGTGCATTTAGAAAGCAAAAAAAA
>NW_015522486.1:0-1527 GCF_001515645.1 Sinocyclocheilus grahami
CTCTCTCTCTCACTCACACACACACACACAGGTTTCCATGCTTAATAGTTTCATTCTAATAATGCTTTTTCTAATGTACAAACTATATTTTCTATCTTCTTTGCCTAAACCTACACCTAAACCCACAAAACAAAAACTACAGGCATTTTAGATTCTCAAATCACTTAATTCTGTGATTTATAAGTTTTTTTTTCTCATGGGGACCTACAAAAATTCCCACAAGGTAAAGATTTACAGGTATTACTTTCCTTGTGGGGACATTTGGAGCCCATAATGTAGGGAGCACCAGGTAAACACACACACACATGTTTTTGAGGTTAAGAGCACCCATGTCAAAGCATCAAACTTACTAAAATAATATATGATTAATTTCAACAAAGTATTCTAATTAAAAAAAGAGAATTTAAAAACGTTTAAACAAAGTATCACCTCCATAATTATCTGTCCTGGATATATTAAGTGACACATAATGGCATAATAAGTGCAATAAAAGCAAAATAATTTTGGATTTTATCAGAAGTTTTGGCTTTTGTTACTTAGGTCTGTTTCATCTTAAAGCTCCTTCATGTGCATCAGAACCACAAAAACAACAAATACAGACAAACCACAGATGCCTCGAGCGCCGCACGAAGCAGAGAAACAGCGAATGAAAACACAGTGTTACCTGTGATCAAGCAGCCAATCAGACACAGCGTGATGGAGGACAGGTGCCTCATGGTCCCCGCGGAGTACAGCCGACACCGGCCGCTTCGTCCACATCCACAGAGAAGATCTTCTGACGGTCTGTCAGAAAAACCAATCCGCACACATCCCTCGATTCGGACACAAATGAACTCTCCCTTTTTTTCCCTCCCAGTGTCTCCCCCCTCTCGTCTGCCGTCCAGAAACAGGGAGTTGAAGTTCCTTTTTCCTGTTTCCTCTCTCTGTGCTGTGAGGATGGGAAAGGCCGCAGCTCAAACAATCGCATGTCATTAATTGCAGCTCCTGAAGGGAGGCTCCCACTTTTAGACGAGAAAGATATTCCGCAGCAGCCTTCCTGAGAGAATCAAACAAACCTCTTAATCAGACACAGTGATTTTGATCGCGACTAACCAAACTTCCAAGTCAAGCTGTTGAGTGCATGTCTGTTTTACTGCGATTTTATAAACATATTTTGAATGATTGATGACATTCAGATTTCATTGACAGACTCAGAGGCCTCGGGCTGACATCAGAACATGCTGAGATCTTCAGCAGCAGCAGCATGTTGACCACAAAAACCTTGTTTTAGAATCCAAATGAATGGCATGTGTTGCGCTTGGGTTTCCACTCTTACGCTGTAGAAGAAACAAAAACAAGGAATGGACAGACAGCACACAACCAAATCTTTTTTAAAACACAATTTTCACTGATGAGAGCAAGTACCGTAAAACACAAATAATTCACAGGTTTACCTATGTAGTTTACCTACTAGTCAAGTGAAGTTTGCAAACATTGAGATGAAGTGATGAACTCTGGAGTGCAGAAGAGGAACGAGAACAGGTCATT
>NW_015522487.1:0-1527 GCF_001515645.1 Sinocyclocheilus grahami
ACCGCAGCCGCATCAGGTGGGAGGCCCCTGCCGCTCTGGCGCCGGCCCTAGCGCAGTCGCTCCCTTTTAGATCTGCTTATTTGGATGCACTTGATAACACAATGGATGTGCATTACTCGCCCTCCAGCCTTCCGGCAGCTGTAATTTCATAGCAGTTACCACATGCATCCTACTTGACATACAATTCACTCTCTCCGGGAAGGGAGCCAAATAATGGGATTTAGCCCGAGCTGCTAGCGCATTCGTGCCACCGCTCCTCTAATTAGCCTATCCAGACATGCACCCCTTTGCACTGTCATCCACACATCAGCCCGTGACGTACCACTCCACCACTGAGAGGTCAAATCTGTTTTTCAGAGCAAATGGAATAATGGACTCATATGGGTCCCCTCTCTCCTTTGTCCTGAGCACTCTCAACCACACGCCGAGCAGCACAGATAATGCTTTAGATGGTGCAGATTCACTGTAGCATGAGAATATTGACTGGAACAGGGAAGTGGATTATGGAATTGTGGGTAAATAGAGCAAATTATGGCCTTTCGTTGAATTATATGTGCCATAGGTGTGTTGGGACTTGTTGTACAATCCTCTGAATGAAACAGCGATCCATAACCTGCTAATACCATGTTTGAAAAGTGATCTTATTCAGAACTGGGTCCATTTTGCAAATTATTATCAAGACATTCAGTTTTGTTAACTGTAGAGATGCACAATATATCGGTTATGTAATCGGCCAGTATTAGAGATCATTTCTTTTATCAAAAATTATTATACATATATTACTATAATATATATGTATGCATTTATGTATGTTTATATGTATGTGTGTGTGTGTGTGTGTGTATTGTATCCTCTATTTAGAAATATACTTTTTCAAAATCACATAAAACATAAAGCAAACATTATTAAGAATACATTTTTCAAAAAATAAAATAAAAACAATACTATTTCAGTTTTTCTACTTCAAAATTTCACGCTTAATGTAACTTGCGTTTCTTTGTAATTGTTTGTGAAATTTACTAGACCTTTCTGAGTAAAAATTGTTTCTACAACAATTTTTTCAGCGCATTGTCTTAAATATTAACAATTCTTAATGAAATGAATGACATTTCCTTATGATTCTGTTATTTTTAATGCAAAACATAACCACCAAGAAGAAAAAACATGTATATATTTGCAAATCATAAAAGTATACACTTTGAGCAAGCTCTCTCTAAATGAGCAATGGCACACGGCCGATCATGTGTGGTTTGTCTGGACATTGTGCAGGACTTTAATTGTTACAAACAGAAGCTTCATCTTAATAGCCCCCGTCTGCAGTCGAGCTGTCAGAAACACACTGGAACAATTTCATCTGCTCCTGAGAGAGAGGCTCGCGCACCGCCACAGGCCCGTCTAATCAGCCGGTGGAGTATTATTGACTTGTTTATTTAACTGTAATGTTGCACGGGGCCTTTGTTCCCATTCTCTTAATAGCCCACACCGCATCCGAGAAAAAGATAGGGTCAAACAATTAACGAAATTAAT
>NW_015522488.1:0-1527 GCF_001515645.1 Sinocyclocheilus grahami
TGGCCCTTTAAATAAAATGTTAATTTGTACATTAAGCTGTTAAATACATTTTAAAATTATACCTTTTACCTTTCTGCTTCAAGGTAATGCACCCATAAGAACGAAGCACACCACACCAGCAGAAACTGGAGAAAAACACAGGGTGAGTGCCTGAGCATTTTAAGCACTAACTGCATTACTAAAAACAACTGCGTCCCCATTTCATTGTTTACCTTTCTGTAGTTTTCATATCGCTAACATCAAACCTCACTGATCCTTGTGTGTCACACGACTTAATGTCATGGCACAAGCACCGAGGAGGTTTGATTGCCATATTTGATTTAGGCCTTGTACACAAGTTGATCAAGTTTTATACATAGAATGAATACAGGGTCTCCGCAGGTCCTTAAAAAGTCTTATCACATCAGTTTTAACACATTGAAGGCAATAAAGAGTCATGAAAAGAAAACCCACGCAATTGCTTATGATGTATGGTTAATGAATTATGATATTGTTTATTTTATGGTGTTTTTTATTGTGTTATGTTGTCCTTTATCTTTTTGAATGAGCATAGAGTAGCAATGCAAAGTAGTATATGTAGTATATATTAAATATATATTAAAAGTGTATATAGTTATTACATGGTACGCACTAAAATTCTGATAAAGATCAATTTATAGGGTTCTTTTTAATTATTGATCTGACTTTTCACTGTATTGTCAATAGACTGAAGAAGAAACAGGCAGGCTGGCAGAACATGAGAGGAACATACCAATAACAACAACAGAAAGTTCACAGGTGAGAAGTGATAGTGGCTTTTAAACACACCTGCTGTTATTTATTTATTATTCCTTATTGTGTATTCAATTTAGACCACTCATAAAACTGTCTTGCATATGCCAAACATAAAACAATGCGCATCACAGGGAAAAGGATACCATGACCTGCCACGGCAAGGCACGTTCTAGAGTGAAGTTCTCTGGCACATGAAGTACGTTACCAGTAGGGGGCAGTCGTGTTTTACATGCTTGTCGTGGGCATTTGAACATTATTGTTGCACTTATATTGTATTACTAAATTCATAGGATTATTACATTTTTAGTTTGAACACTACTAATAATATTTTGTGTGTGCATGTGTTGGTCATACAGATAAAAGCAAGACATAATTAATAAATTTACCAAAGATATTCAGATTTAGTAAAATAATGAAAACAAAGTGAATGTCTCTGTTTCAGTTTCAGATGCGTCAAGTCAGAATATTTATTGTAAAAATGTTACTTAAATAATATATAGCTTCACTGGGATTTGTGATATATTCTCAAGGAAAAAAAAAAACATTCAAAACATCCCCCCTCTGGTTTGTCCACAAATTGCACCCTGTGTATAAATAACATGATGTGAGAATAAATCAGAGGCCCGTTTTAGAACGGAGGTTAACACTGAAATGAGGGAAACTCTGGGTTTTCCATTTCAGATGATTTGTGATATATTCTCAAGGGAGAAAAAAACATTCAAAACATCCCCCCTCTGGTTTGTCCACAAATTG
>NW_015522489.1:0-1526 GCF_001515645.1 Sinocyclocheilus grahami
TTAAGAGCGATATTTTTACTACCCCTAGACGTGGGGCGTAATAGCCCTTTAAGGATGCATTGAGGACATACATGTTTCATGTATTGCTAGGGCAACTGCGCTAACAAAATCCAATATTTGGGCCATGTTGTCTTTACCATTCTTTTATTATGAACCCTTGAATTTGGCGTATTGGACAATACGCAAACACTTATTGCGCCATCAGCCAAGTTCAAGGAAGCCTAACAAAAAGATTGTTACCATAAAAGCCGTCAGAATTTGAATATTTTTCGAACAATAGCACTACAACAAAGTTTTTATGTTTGTTTTAATGCCCCCTGCAGCAAATTTTCTCCAAACCCTTTAAAGCTGCAGTGAAGATCATACTATCACTTCATACTAAGGCAACTGCTCTAAAAACAGCCCAAAATTTGTATTTTGTTACTTTACCATTCTTTTATTATGAGCCATTGAACTTGGCATATTTGACACTGCAGATGCTTATTGTGCCATCAGCCCAATTTGTGGCTATTTTTCTCTGATCTCTTTGATGGTGCATTAAAATGGATATAAGGGCTTCATACTAGGGTAACTGCTCTAATGAAATCCAAATAATGTGCAGTTTTTTTTCTGTCAGTACTTTTTTATGGACCCTTGAACTTGGCATATTTGATGATATACAGAGGGGCAGCAACTCAACAGAAACTTTCTTCAAATATGCCAAGTTCAAGGAAGCCTAACAAAAAGATTGTTACCATAAAAGCTGTCAGAATTTGAATATTTTTCAAACAATAGCACTACAACAAAGTTTTTATGTTTGTTTTAATGCCCCCTTAAAGGGTTTTGAGAAATCTCGCCTTGAAATGAGCTGAAGGCACAATATCAGTGTGCATATTTCTGAAGTCATTTTTAAAAATTGGAATTCACAACATAAGGCCCTTTCTTTAAAGTTAAAACTGAGTGGTACATATCCAAATACTGAGCAGCTGCTGACCAGTCTTAATCATATGATTGGACTGTAATGTGATGATATGAGCAGCCGGAGGCGCCAACAGATCAGCAAAGCTTCAGGATCATGAATCATGGGACAGACGACAGACGGACGCTTGACTGGAAACTTCTAATCTGGGGTCTGATCTGTCAGGCAAACATAAAACCCAAACGAGTTTAATCTCAAAAGACAGATCTGAACACTAACGTGAAGATGATTTGATGAATCGTGTGCAAGTACTTTGCACAAATATGGTAGAAAACATGTTTTTTGGTTAAAAAATAAATCCTTTGAAAAAAATTAGGCACACATTACTCGGTGTTTTAACTTGACATGCCAAACTGCAAACCTTAAAAAATTCACACATTCACGTTCACTGTTGTAAGCCTATTTTTGCATGTAGTGAAGCTGGTCCTGACCTCTGAGGACCATTTTAAGGGGACAGACAGACAGACAGTTGATGTTTGTGTTTACTGAACACATGCTTGAGCTCACTGTGTGTATTTGTGGGTTGTGTGCGACTCCAGTGAATCGTGTCCATTCAGCCTGTTGTTGC
>NW_015522490.1:0-1526 GCF_001515645.1 Sinocyclocheilus grahami
ACACACACAGACACAAACGTACAGTACAGATAAATACTCATGCTCACACACAGAAACGTGCTCTGCCCCGAGAATTTACCAATAAAGTAATTTCGCAACTGAAAAGCTACATGACATTTCTGTAATGATCTCTGGAAAGAAGGACCCAAAAGCAGAAGAATGCTTAACTCCAATTTATTGAAGCTGAATAATAAACACAGTACGAGGCAAACGGCTCCAGACCAGTTCTGGACCAGGAAGAGATGGGAGAATGTAGAGTCAGAGTCTGGGCCAGTTCAGCAGCAACCAAATCCAGCAGCCAAAGGACGAGAATCAGGGTCAGACAGGAGAGAGGGTCAGGCGAGGTGCAGACAGATCAAACCAGGCAATCCAAAACTCACAGTCCAGATAACAGCAAGCAGTCCAGAGAGGCGAGCAGAACCCCGGGGAATCCAAACTCCAGAGTCAGTAACAGTCCATTAGGTCAGCAACACACAGCTGTCCAGGATCACTGATCTGAATCTGATCCAGACGTAGTCTTTTGCAGAAACGCCAGTTCTTCAGCTGTTTGTTCAAAATGTTGCTTTTTTTCATAAACTTACCCACAGAGTGTTTCGTGCTTGTCTGTTTGTGACAATCATGGACATCAGAGAAACTTCATCACATTACATGATCAAAAATACAAAGTACAGCCTCTGATTGTGGTTTAATATGTAAACAATAAACCTGATAGGGTGATTCGTGGTGTCTTCTATAACCATGAAGGAGTTTTATTTTGCAAAATGATAATGACTGTGTGACTGCATCAAGTTATTATATGTTCACTCATCAAATAAATACAGACATTAAATAATAATGAGTTTAAATTATTTCAGCTGATCTGCATGCAATTTTAATAATTCTGCTAAAAAAGCTTTTAAAAGTTATCTTTAAAAGGCTTTTCAAGTTCAAAAAGAAAAAGAAAAAGAGAACGAAAGAGAAGGAGTACACACACTCCCTACAGAGGCGAAGCGGAGGGGTTCTGGCACTGACCTGAAGCTCTGAGGAATCTGAGCAATCTCAGCACATACAGACCAGCAGCAGCAGAATGGAGACGCACATCTGGATTCTCTTCATGTGGGGTGAGAGATTTCTTTATAAGATACAAATCATCCATTAGTAAGTAATGTTTAAGTTCCTTGTAGTGTTTGTGTTGGTCTGTGTCATGAGAAGTTTATGTAAAACAATTTGTGTCCATTTAGATGTGTGTGTGTTTGAAGATTGTTTTCTTACATTTGCATTAGTTGAAGTAATTGCGCGCACACACACACACACACTGCTGTTTTCTCTTGATGTTGCAGCATGTTGATGGTTGTGATTGTTTCATTAGTTTAATGTCAGACTGCAGATGAAGGATGCTGATGTCTGTCTGTGCACATGTCTAGGTAGAGACAGACTGCCCAGCTAGGGATGTTATTGTTCTAAGAATGAACATTATGCTATGTCCTGGTAATGTTTTCAGAGGCAAGTTTTATTTTAGTTCCCAGAATGTTCTGCTAAAAGGTAGG
>NW_015522491.1:0-1526 GCF_001515645.1 Sinocyclocheilus grahami
TATTATTATTAGTATTATTATTATTATTATTATTATTATTATATTATATTGTTCTCCAACCTCAAATCTATAAGTGCAGTGTGTTCAGATCTGGTTCAGATTGACACGTGGGTGTTCAGTGACGTCGGTCACGGGGTCAGAGTTCACCGGAAGCTGTTGGCTGCTGCCGGAAAACAGAACAATATGAAAACCTTTAGAATCATCGCAAAGTTTGCACGTTGATATACGTTTTTATGGATGAAGGGTTTGTTTTGTGTTCCGTTTGATTGGATCGATGTAAAGATGTCTGTATCACCTTGAGACGAGCGCTTAAAACTGACTTTAAACCCGGAAGTGGAGCAGAGCAGCAGGTGTTAGCTTAGCCGCTAACACGCTTTATCTCTTCTAAATCCCATATGAGGGAGCAATTTTGTGTTTAAGCACTGATCTCACGCTCATGCTGCACGGTGAAGTCACATATTGAGCCTGCCATGCGTGTCAGTGCTGGGGCTCGTCGTTTATCGGGCTGTGAGCTGGGCGAGATGTGAGATCAGTGTGATACACAGTTCCAGCTGTCAGATACTCATCACTCCCATCTGATCAGTGTGATTCTGATTAAATTGGTCAATCACTCTGATCTTCTCTGGGTCATTCTGGTAAGATTCTGTCGTCCTTTCTCAGTTTAAAAATGCATACATCAGTATACCGTGAATGCACAGACATTAACAAATACCAGTAAGTTACCATGCTATGGCATTTTAAATATGTGCAATTCAGTGGTATTCTTTAAGTGTCTTTGACCGCAATGATATATAAATTCTATAATTTATGTATATAAGTTAATACCATGGTGTATATTGAATGTGTTACAATTATTGTGTCATGCTACCACTGTTGCATTAGAGGATCTTTCCCTCATCTAAATGTTTTGTGTAAGCAACAACAGAAATAAAAGCTTTGTTTTGAATTATAAGCATGTTTATGTGCACAAAATCTATTTAGAATTTTTTTTTTCAATGTATGACACTGAACCATACAAAATATAGCATGTTAATTATTTTTTCCACCAACATACTAGACTATAATTGCTACTGTTACTTTATCAGAACTGTTATAGTGTGTGTGTGAGAGAGCAAAGAATAAACTAAGCAAAATGACTGACAGGTGTTCCCATATAAATTGAGTTTATGAACTTGATTTAACAAGAAAATTTTGGTGCAGACCAAAAAAGTCGTGATGTACTGAATAATGCTTCATTTCAAGCTAGAGTACAGACATTAATGAGCACCATGCATTTATAGCACAGCTTTAAAACAATAGTTCACCCAGAAATGAAAATATACTCCGGCCATCCGAGATGTAGTGGAGTTTGTTTCTTCATCGAAACAGATGTGATGTGACATCAGACTCAACGACTGGATATTGATCTTTAGTAGACAGTGAAGTTAAAGTATGTGAGTTCAGATTGTGGATTAATTGTTTTGAATTCCAGGAGCCTGCAGACATCATGAGTGGCAAATTTGGGCTTGGGAATTACAGCTCGAGGA
>NW_015522492.1:0-1525 GCF_001515645.1 Sinocyclocheilus grahami
TGACTATGCATTGATCTAAAGAGGCGCGAGCGTCAGGACTACCGCTTTGATCGTGACAATGTAACGTTAAATAAACTTGACCCGACCCACTGCCGCCCGGTTCAGTGCAGGGCAGAGATCTGTGTGGTGTGCTGCGATGCTTTCACTTTGCAAAACGCCCGTTTGTTCGCTGTCAGCAGCCCTCGGGCTGTTTTGAGTGTGGGAATGTGTCAATAAAGCGCTCAATGATTATGTATATCTATCAAAAGTTTCCACTATTCAGTCGATCAATGCGCCACACAGCATGAGATGCCTCAAAGCTTAGTTAATTGCATTGCTTTGTGAGATTTTACTTCTAAAAACAACTTATTATTTCTAACTTTTCTAACTGTGCTGATGTTTGTGGGCATATTTGGGGCCTCGTTTGGTGCGTAACCGCTGTCTCGCGCATTCCCACAGTTGCGCATGAATCGATTAGCACGCGCGTCCCGTCTCGACCCCCGCGACCTTCAGCTGCGGCTCATTTGGTGGTCTGCTCCCCGGGTGCAGGAGTTCACGACGAGGGGAGCATCAGCTCGGTTCGCGGCCTCTCGATCACCGAGCCCCGAGTGCGTGCTACTGCCGCCCCTGGCTGCAGCGAGCGGGGGAAAGGGCTCTGCCAGCGCGCGTCAGCAACAAAGACACAATCAGCAACAAAGACACAATCACATCTAACTCGTTTGTCGCAGCGCAGTGGAGATAGTTCTAATCTGCGATGTCAAACATGACATGCTGCATTTATACAAACAAGCTGTATCAGGGTGAATGGAACCGTGTGAAAAGTGAGAAGGTGTACTACTTGTTACCGTGAGGAAGTATTTCTTATCTTATCTTATTATATGACTTATTTGGTGTCAACTAATGTAGTCAGGTTGATTTAGTTATATTAAATTATATTCTGGACTTGGTAATATTATGACCAAAATGTACTTTTGAATTTAAACAGGCTAAAAAAGCGCTGTTCTGCACAGAGCTGTATGCTTTAAATGAAAGAACAGACTGGATCTGAACGATTTTACATGGCTGCTGTAAATAGTCACATGACTAGAGCTGTTTAACTCCACTTTGCCCCTCTGAAAGATGATGTCTGTGTCAAAGCGCCTTTTATGGAAGCGTGTCAGAATTGTCATAATACAGCTACCTTATTTGGAATATGTAATGTTAACCATTTTTAGGTGACCTGGCTGTGTGTTTAAAGAAAAACTATTTTGAACATTTTGTGAAAGAAGAAAAGTGGGTTGCTGCATCATTTAATTATTCCTTAAATATTTTTACTTAAAGTAATTTCTTCAACTCACACGGTGACATGAAATTCTCATCTTATGGAGCGCTGCATGCAATATTTATCATCGTCTTAAAATTCACTCCGTAAATAGCTTTCGGAGAGTCGTAATTAGGTCATGTAGATAATCGTGTTTGTGAGATTCGTTCATTAAGTCCTACAGTTTAGTTCAAGTCAGAAGTGGAATGACTTATATTTCCTGTGTGACGGTCTCGGTCTACGCAC
>NW_015522493.1:0-1525 GCF_001515645.1 Sinocyclocheilus grahami
ATATCACACTCTTATCAGCCAATCAGATTCGAGGACCAGAAAGAATTGTTGTATAAATATATATATTTTATTGGTCTCTCAGCAAGGCTTGGTAACTTCTCTATAAATGTGATTTAAATGCAGAGGGGGTTATGGCAAAGCTCTGAGGAAAACTGCTCAATACTAGCAGGAGCGAGACGCACTAGTCTTGGTTTTCCCTCTAATTCTGCTAGTTTGGACCAGCAAACCAACTGTATGGAAAATCCTGAGACAGCTTGAAACAATGAATCACCAGTTCAGATCAGCTTGGACCAGCTGATGACCAATTTATTCCAGTTTTGACCAAACCACTGCTACCACCTTAAACTGGTTTTAGCTGGAGTGTCTCAACATTCTACATTCACATAATTCTCTGACTTTATTTAATGGTGACAAGACAAAACTCAGTCGTTCTCCCACACCTGCACTTTGTCAATGTCAGATTCCTTGAAACTGATAAACTAAAATAAGTAGTTACAGTTAACATAAAAAAACACATCTGGGTGGAAGAACAGACCTAATCCACTCACAGCTGCACGACTGTGACTGTCCACCAGGAAAACGAGAATATTCCACTGACAGTATAAAGCCAGGGCTTTTCATGCATGTACAAGAAGCTAATAGTTTATGAGAAAGCCAGAGGAAACTGGTTATCAAGGAAAGCAGCTTGCCTTGTCCCTTCAAGATCAGGGCCAAACTATGAATCAGAGTTACGAGAAAGCAATCGCAACGTCGATGCACTCGCCCCAGAGAATACTGAGAAACACTCCACACTTTCCATACAAATAAACGCATGTTTGTAGATGCAAACACTTGGCGCTAATATCCTACTTTCACACAATGCATGCACAAAAGTATCCCAGATGTCATAAACGGACAAAACATTAAATGAGCATAGATTGGCACATGCATATTCAGTGTGACGTATACAATCACATCACAAAACGGACTGCTGCTTATTTAATCATATTTCATTTAGACTAGCCAAGACCTCTGTCATCACATCTGGCTGCAAACCCAAGAGAAGGAAGGAAAAGTAGAGCAAATGGCATAATGTGGAAATAAACTGACAGAAAAACACTTCAGAAAGAGAAAGCCACAGGCACGGCCCTTCGAGACTGAATATTTGTTTGGAAGCTGATTTTCAGCAGAGACACTCTATCTCTGTCAGATCTGTTTAGACACTGGCAGATCTTCTCTAAACACATGTTTTGCTCAGAAAAACACACTTTCCATCATGTTATCTGAATGACATTAGAATTGTAGCTCGTGGTCAATATAAACACTAACCCACTTAGCAAGACTGTGAACGCAGAAAAGACAACACAACAAGCATAAGAAGAGGAGGAAGATTATTATAATTTAAAATAACTATTTACTATTTGAATATATGTTAAAATGCACTTGCTGAATTTTCATCATCATTACTCCAGTCTTCCGTGTCACATGATCCTTCAGAAACCATTCTAATATGATGATTTGCTGCTTAAGAAACATTTCTTATTAT
>NW_015522494.1:0-1524 GCF_001515645.1 Sinocyclocheilus grahami
TGATTTTAACTCAACAAGGTAAGTTTGACATTTTCCTTTTTTCTAACCAAGAGCATTCGATACACTAATGGATGCTCTACATCAATGTAATTTATTTATTTTTATTCCACAGATATCAGTGGTGATGAAATCCGGTTGGATCAGTCACCTGCTGTGATAAAGAGACCTGGAGAAACAGTGAAGATCTCTTGTAAAATATCTGGTTTTACAATGACAGACTACTTGATGCACTGGATACGACAGAAACCAGGGAAAGCTCTGGAGTGGATTGGGAGAGTTAACTCTGGCAGTAGTTCTAGCTCTGATTATCTTATTTATGCAGACTCCATGAAAAATCACTTCACTATGAGTGAGGACTTGTCTCAAAGTACACAGTATCTTGAAGCCAAGAGTCTGAGAGAAGAGGACACTGCTGTTTATTACTGTGCTCGAGCACCAGGACACAGTGACTCCATCTGATGAAGCAGCTCTACAAGAACTGACAGTAACTGAAGTGAGATGATGTTTAGCTTGATACCTTAATTCACATGTACATTATATCACTCAGAGTTTAATCTTGATTGCAATAAAAATTAGTACATT
The DNA here is from genome assembly GCF_001515645.1 of Sinocyclocheilus grahami. NCBI lineage: Eukaryota > Metazoa > Chordata > Actinopteri > Cypriniformes > Cyprinidae > Sinocyclocheilus > Sinocyclocheilus grahami. The sequence goes on from NW_015522494.1 coordinate 583, forward strand.
TTAGCCTTCTGCTTTCAAATTTGAATAGTTTTATTTATTTCTTTATTATTCTATTCTCCCATTTCTAAAATCTTATAAATTGTTTCTGGAATAGCAAATGTGATTCTAACCTAAATAACATTATACTTTCATTGTATAATGAAATATTTATTGTTTAAATCACAAAGTTGAGTGGTATATTCAAATTATGTTGATATACAAATGCACTTTTTGCTTTGGTGACTAAAGGGATGCTTAAAAGAGAATTTAAATTTCCCCTGTCCTCCCTGTCCTACTCCAACCTCCTAAAGGACCTTTATCTAGGCCTTAAAATGCCACATCCAAGCACCAGTCCGCCAAAACCACTGTAAACAGACATACTAACAACTACCAAAAACACCAATCATAAAAACATCTAACATTTACTGCACTCACACAAACGACAGTAACATCCTGATTTCTTCACTAGTATGCCACAATTAAGAATAGCAGGGTTAAAATTTGAAGCATTGCTGTGGTCAAAAAAAAAAAAGCAGGTTGTTTTATCTAAGTTCCCTTTCAGTCGGGCACTCTCGGCGTCACGTCGGAGGACCGACGAATTGGGATCTCGCTTAGAGGGACCAATCTACTTCGAGTGTAAACTAAACGAGCCAATGCACATTGGCATGCGATTATTGCATCCAGCTGCTGCTGATCACAGCGTGAGTATAAGTAGGCAGCAGGTGCAGCGCATATTCAGCTTTTCGCTTCGGAGCGTGATGGTCACGATCGCTGCCTCTTGTGCCCGGGCATGAAGCACGCTGAGGTGGCTTTCGTGGATGACTCATGCTCCCATTGCGGGGGTATGACCATCTCGGAGTTGCGGACCGGACTCTGTTAGCTGCAAAGGGGCAGAGTGCCCGTGCCACTGCCTAGATGTGGGGTTCCCTCTGGTGGCAGCCGGGGGTGTCCTTTTTCTGGCGG
>NW_015522495.1:0-1524 GCF_001515645.1 Sinocyclocheilus grahami
TCGATATATCGATACTTTGGATCGATACGCCCATCCCTACTGGGGTGCAGTAGCTATCGAGGAGTACTCTGATTGAATCATTGTTATACCTGAACCAAGGTTGTTTGTTTTTGTACTTTGAAGTAGGATTTTTCTCCAATGGAATTGTTTCTATGTTTTGCACCTGTGAGCACTCTGCAATTTATTAACTAAATAAAATTTTTGCAATTTATAAACTAAATAAAAAGAAAGGCTGGCATTCAGCATCCTCCATTCATTGTTTGAAGAACTCTAGATGGTACCTCTAGGGGGACTTTGACACTACATTAATCCTGTTCCACTGTAAAATAAAAAGTCAGTATTTATTATTATTATTATTATTAATAATAATATTATTAGATACTGACTTCTTACATTTTTCAATAGGATTATTGCAATAGTAAAATTTTATTGATTTATTTAATTGTTATAATTAACAATAAACTAAAATTTATATTTTGTTATTATAATTAAAAAAATATTATTTTTTACTTTATTTTTAATATACCAATAAACAAATCAATAAAAACTTACCATTGCAATAATCATACTGCACTGTAAAATAAAATGTCAGTATTTAATAATAATTATTATTATTTTATTATAACAATAAAGAAATGTTATAATTGCAGTAATCCTATCATACTGTAAAATAAAAAAGTGAGTATTTAATAATAACCAAAATATTATTTATATATTTTTATTATTTAAATGAAAAGTTACTACTACATTAATCCTGTTCCACTGTAAAATAAAAAGTCAGTATTTATTATAATAATAATAATTATTATTATTACTAAATACAGACTTTTTATTTTTTAATAGGATTATTGCAATATTAAGTCAATTAATATTGATTTGTTTAACTGTTATAATTAACAATAAAGTAAAATGAATATTTTGTTATTATTATTAACAAAATATAATTTTTTACTTTATTTTAAATATATTAATTAAACAAATAAATAAAAACTCTTACAATTGCAGTAATCATATTGCACGGTAAAATAAAATGTCAGTATTTAATAACAATAATAATAATTATTATTATTTTATTGTTATAACAAAAAATATAATTGCAGTAATCCTATCATACTGTAAAATATACAAGTGAGTATTTCATAATAACCAAAATAATAATTATATATTTTTATTATTTAAATGATAAGTTACTACATTAATCCTGTTCCACTGTAAAAATAAAAAGTCAGTATTTATTATTATTATTAAATAGAGAATTTTTTATTTTTAGTATAAGTACAATATGATTATTGCATCAGTATCAATGTTTAGTGATTTGTTTAATGGCTATAAATAAAACAAAGTAAAATGAATATTGAGTTAATAAGGCGTCTGATTTGTTTTCAACAGATTTATAAACACTTCATGTGGGAAGATGGTTAATGTATGTTGTGTGTGTTATAAGCCACTCAAACTCTTCAGTGCAGGAGCTCAAGTCCAGTTGTGTGGATCACGAGTGAAGAAACTCATTGACTCTGATGTTTG
>NW_015522496.1:0-1524 GCF_001515645.1 Sinocyclocheilus grahami
GGAAAACCACTCCATGCAGGTGAAGGGATCCAGTGAGCACAGAGCGAGATGGAGATTGGAGAAATTAGAGAAAAAGTGAGGATGAGAGAGTTTGCTCACAAATAGGCTCTGTCCTAATGACAACAGCATCCTCTAAAGGTCAGAATGGTTACTTCAGTTGAGGGAAAAAAGTAGAGTGTGCTGCCAAGTTTTAATAACCATTGTTAGCAATGCACCAAAATTATTATTAAAAAAAACAAACACTCAAACCAGACTAGGTAAACAGCACTCATTTGAAAATGAGTGTGTTTCACACAATCCATTTGCAAACAGAAAACATGTTCAAATTCTTAGACCCAAAGATTATGTGGGTTTTAAATCAAATTTAGGACGAATTTAAGGGGAAAAGTGTGGCTGCAGGCCAATGTTTTCATATACTGTATAGATTTCAGGTTGTCCAATGTATGTTATAGGCTGTTGTACATTACATTTTTTAATTAAGAGAGAAACAAGATTCATTAAGGTACAAGGGACACAACATGATTTCTAAGACAGCAGCTTGGAGGCAATAATTAAATAAAACAATCATTAAACAGCCTCATTAACGCAGAGTTGTGACTCTTTATATAATAATAATGAGAGTGTCCTTGAGTAAGTGATATTACACGTATAGCACCAATGTTTGTCCATCGCCTGCACTGAGGGCACAGGAACCCTCATCAGCATTAACATAGGTAACGTCAAAGGTTAATGCGAAGCTGCTCAACTAATTAACTAACAGTTTGACTTCTCTGCCTCCTCGCCTTTGTTCGGCTAGACAGTCCTCCTCTCACCTCGTGCCAAGGTAATTTTGCCTGCCACACAACTATTGAATGCGTAAATGGGTTCTCTTATGTGGAACAGATTGCTCGGTCTTGGTAATGAAGGCGCCATATTTGGCGATGATGGACATGGGTTTTGAGTTATCTCCAGATATTTCTTTTTATGTTATCATAATTGCTAAGCGTCACCAGGGGAAGCATGGTACCTTTGCAGAACCTTGATGGAAGTGAAGCAAGGTCACACTGACAAATGAGCGTGTCAGCAACCGCTGGACTCCACATCACTTTCACATCCTGTGGTGTGTATGACTTACATGTTTAGGTGTTGTTTCTTTTTAAGTCACTTCCTAACATGCTGGCCAAGCTCTCATATGGTGAGCTTTTACCATGAGATATGCTCTCACGCAATTCATCTGTGGAAATAATATATAATGAGGTTTGGAATGAGGTCATAAAAAAAGTTATACTTTATAATGTGTTCAATGACCTTTTGAGAACTGCTTTGTCGCTATTGACAAAATATAAGAAAACCATAAAGTATGGTCCTTTAATTCTCATGGAATTAATACTTTTATCCAGCAAGGATGCATTAAATTGATACAAAGTAACAGCAAAGATATTAATAATGTTACAAAAAACTTCTATTTCAAATAAATGCTTTTCAATTTTCTATTAATCAAAAAAAAAAATACAGAAATAAAATATGACATGGTTTCCACATAAA
>NW_015522497.1:0-1524 GCF_001515645.1 Sinocyclocheilus grahami
ATGATTAGGCAAAGTTGGCACAACTATGGACAACATACAGTGTTACCAGTGGGTAAACTGCTCCTGACCTGACTTCTGTTTGTTCATGCTCTTATGGCGCCCTCTAGTGGCATTATAAATCACGCTCCTAGACACTCCGGCTCAGTCTGCAAGCCTCTCGCTGAATGTAGTTGATTAGTCAGGTTTTGAGGCACAAGTTGACGCTCATGGTTCTTCCTCTTGCCTCATATTCCTCTGACTCTGAAGTGAGTTTAAAGTGTAAAGCGCTTTGTTTACATCAGTACACCTTTTCTTGTAGTAAACGTCACAGCAGGGCCTCAAACAACCCGTTTGAAAACTTGTTTGCAGACTTGATCTTCACAGTGCAAATCCTATAAAGGGTTGAGAGGTATGATTATTAGTGAGGTGATTAATGAAATCATCACTTTTTAATCATCACTATTTTTATAGTGTAAGATGCTTAATTTCACACTTACCAAATGGAGTTTGTCGTCCTCGATCCAGTGTGCCCAACCTCGGTTCTTCTTCTCACCTTTTTGAATGCACACCAACTTGTTCCCCTCCCATGCCACCAGAGACTAGAGAAATCGATTTATGTTTCATTTAAAACATAAAACATCCATTTTGTCTTTTCAGAAAATATTTGCAGTCCAACAGCCTAAAGGGCTGTCAGTGTTCTTGTGCCGTAAGACTGTCAGTTTTCTTCTATGAAATGTTTTATTAAATGTCATGGAAATAAAAGAATCAATAAAGTAACATTTCATTTTACCTTGTCACACGTTACATGTACTTACTTAACAGTAAATTATGTGTTGCAATACAATGATAAAACTTTTGTAGTACCTTGCAGTGTCTGTCATCCAGTCCCTTGGTGAACTCTTGAAACTCCTCATTGACTCTGAAAGAGAAAGTGTAGTTTCTGATGGTGCTGAGAGTCTTGACGACATATCGTTCCCCCACCTGCTCGATCACTTTACGATGTTTTAGCTTCAAGGCGATCTTGCGGGTGTACAGACTTATCCCTGTGAGAAGATAAAGTTTAGGATCTATTACTCCTGACATACATTAAAAACAAATGGAATGGTTTACACACTATAATATAATATAATATAATAAACATGCAATAAGAAAAAATAACTATAAGCTATATGTCAATTTTAGCAACAGAATTAAGAACAATTATCTATTTCAACTAGAAAAAGAATGCTTACCTAAAGCAGTCATGTATCCCTCAAAGTTGACATTGCTCACCATGTCCCATGAACCACAGAGGCTTACAGGCATTTTGTTAACCTTCTGCAAATTATTCCAGTAGAAAACCAGGTGCAAGGTGTGAGTGTGACAGCCAGAAGGATTCCCAGCACTTATATGTGTTGTGAGCTGAGTGGGCGGTCCCTCGTGTTCTACGTATTCTAATTTGCACGTCGTACACTCTTCAAAGGTCATGCCTTACGTAAAGTAAAACGTGTCTGACAGGTCTTTGTGTGTAAATAGTTTGCCAAAACACACACGTTAACACAATAC
>NW_015522498.1:0-516 GCF_001515645.1 Sinocyclocheilus grahami
AAACGCTGATAAGAGTAAAGGCTGAGATAAGGGAAGAAAGCAGAGGAAATAGACAGATTGTTTTTGTGCCTGTTCTGATCCTAAAAAATAACAAAATGAGCATATTCGATGTACAAGACGAGTTCAGTTTTGATGCAAATTATGAACACCAAAGTGAATGGAGAAATGTGAAAGAATATCAAGAATGTTTGAAGACTTTGAGAAATACAAGAGGCATCTGTAATCATTTTTGGTTGGAATCAGATTTTGTTTACAGGAAAGGGCAGGTACAAAGATTGACAGATTACAAGAAGAACAGTCTTCTTAGAAAATTGATTAGCATTATAAATTTAAGGGACATAACAGAGGAATGGCCAATAATACTTTGGGAAAATATTGTTTATAATAACATAACAGTTCGACAATTGACAGATCAACTAGTGAACCTTTGTGCCCCAACATTTTCCCCAACAGAAGCTGCCTCTAATGTAATTGAAATCCCAGTTGGTCGAATTGTGGCACCCTATGGTAGGAGGA
>NW_015522498.1:1241-1524 GCF_001515645.1 Sinocyclocheilus grahami
AAACAGCTTTTATAAAAGGTGAAAAGTCCTCCGCCCAGCAAAAATCCAGGTGAAAATCAGGGGTCGGATACTTTTAGTGATCCTCGTCTGATGAGCCTGGTGAAAATTAGCTTGTAATTAGAAACGCTGGGATTAGAGAGGTAAATTACTGAAGGGAAAATAAATAATAATAGTTAATTGTGTTGAACAGATTAATAAGTCAAAATTCAAAGATGTCAACTCCAGTAGAATTTTTAGTTGTTCAAAATCCAGCCTGTAAGGAAGTAATAAGAGAGCTCTCAGG
>NW_015522499.1:0-1524 GCF_001515645.1 Sinocyclocheilus grahami
TTTTTTGGGCGCAAATAGGAGCACAAATGTTGTTCTTTGGCGTGATGCCTGAGGTGTATTCTATTGATATCTGCTGACTTAAACATCCATAAATCGCCTCAAAAAACAACATATTTCAAAGGCACTTTATGTGCACTTTCAAAGCTTCTCAAAACATAGTTTCTTAAAATTTCTCACATCCAACTTGATGTTTTTGTAGCTTTTGTAGCGTTTGCCTACCACACCCTCATGAATCACGGTTGCCCTTTATCAAAACACTTCATATCCTCTTTCATCTTCACTCTGACACCAGAGAGATTTTCCTCTCTACAAAATTTTAGAACGAAGATCGCAGACGTTTCTCTCAATCCTCAGCTTTGTAGCTTCTTACAACCTACACTATGATGACATGAAACAGTACAGAATATGCTCCCTTTGAGACCATCATCAAAGTTGTGATCTCACAAGATTCTCATGTTAGGTTTGGAACAATTTGTGCAGAAAAATATAGACATATTAATCTTCTGTGTCAATATGGACAAAACTTCAAAATGTAGGCACATGCACTTTCATTACATTTCAGATACATCTGATGGTCTGGCACTGTACTCTGGAGGAAATTAAACTAAATAAGACTTGCTTGTAACCTGACATTCAGTGCAGACAACCATTCACAACAAAGATGGCTGTCAAACTTTGCCCACTTTTTCCTCTGTCTATCACAGGATCCCTAAGGGAATTAGGACTGCTAGACAGCATTCAGTATGTGTGTGTCTGTCTACTGACTGAATGACTGTCTTAAAAACATCTTTCATAGCTCCTTGGTTTTAAATAAGGCTGTCAAATTATAATCAAATTAACTGCACAATATGCAGTTCAATTAATCACAATTAATTGCATATATCAATGTTTGTATAACACTTTACAATAAGGCCCAATTATATAACACTAACAATGAACACCACATTTGTTACATAATTTATTAATTCTTGTTTTTAATCCTAGTTAATAAAATGGTTCACAGTTCATGCTAGCACAGGCCCATAATATTAATAGATACAACTCAGCATCACCGGATGTAAGGAGTGGAAACACAGATCTATTTAACTAAAAAAACGAAAGAAAAGAGTTGATTTTGGTACATCTGCTTTGGTAAAGTAGGCCAGATAGCATATGTTTAATTTGAACTCTCAAAAATGTCATCGCTGATGTTAGGAAAATCCCTTATTATGGAATGTACATCAAAGGGGGCATGATTATTTGTATTAATTGTAAATCAAACTGCACTAAATAAAAGTGCTAAATTGACAGCCATAGTTTTAATTGTGATCTACACCAAAGGTCAGAGATAGCATTAAAGAAATGGAGGTTTTTCTATCATAAACAAAAACTCATGCTGTGCATAAGCCAGTGCATGTGCTGTAAGGATTACGGCTGTGCGATTAATCGAAATCGCGATTTGAGACGTTGTGGTTTGCTAATCGCAAAGCCTGCGATGTGGATGCAATATTACTCTGTTCCAGAGCATATGCATGACTGCCAGCC
>NW_015522500.1:0-1523 GCF_001515645.1 Sinocyclocheilus grahami
AATTATTATTAGTATTACAAATTATTAATTCAATATGGGATTTTTGAAAAATAGAACAGCTTACGTCAATAATTGGCAAAAATCTCTCTGATCATTCTAAATGATTAGTCTCTTTTTGAGTGAATCACACAAAAACGGTCATATGTCACCCCAAAATCAAAAGATTGTGTGTTAACAAAACATATTATTTGATATTTCAACGAGTAAAGTAAAACTCAAGAAAATATTGAAATTCAAGAAATATTAATTAAATATTAATGATTTAAATTTTTGAAGTAATTTTATTCAAGACATATTACACCTCTAAATCAATGGAAAAAATCTTCAGAATTATTCGAAGAAATATTTTTTGCATAAGAAAAGACAAATTAAGGACATTTGCATGCATTTTTCCATTGATTTTAACATAATTGACAGTTACATCCAATTCTTGTCACTGTAAATATATTTGATATTTTCAAATTGAAAATGTTAATTTGTAAAGTAAACCTTTCAAGAAATGTCTGATTTTTCACCAAGAAATTGTATTTGCATTAAGGAAATTGAATCTTATATTTAGGGACATTTTTTTCATTGTAACATTATTGACAAGACCTATTATTATTACTGTAATGTGAAAAAAAAAATACTACAGTATATAATTATTACAATAATTCTTATTTTAAGTGTATTTGCTCAAAGACATGTTGGTTTTCATACTGTATTACAGTAATGAGAATGAGATAAGTAATGATTAAATGTCATGAAATTTCACAAAATCATAATGCAATATTTATTTATTTATAAGATAATTTTATTTTTGTATTTTTCTTTTATTTCCTTGTAAGCTTGACCATCCATAACCTTGTTCTTCTCAGGAGACAAAGCGTTTGGTCCATGGAAATGTCTGTGGCAAGAATATTCTGGTGGTCCGGAAGGGTTTGGAGGAGGGCACGTCCCCTTTTGTGAAGCTCAGTGACCCTGGCATTTCTCAGTCGGCTCTGTCTCGTGCAGGTAACCGAGAACTATATTGTTATTCACACGAGACGAGTACATCCTGTACCCCTCTATCTGTGTCATTTCTCTTGTTACCTCAGTCCGCTTGTCACTACTGTTTACTTCATCAGATTCTCTCATGGTTCATAGAACAGGAAGCTACGAACCAACCACTTCTTTATGGTGATGCACACTTCCTTTAGTCTAGTGCATTTATTAGTGTCAGGATGATCATATTTACAGCACTGAAGCACCTGTCCAGAATGTGTAGTGACAGAAACCCTAATTATTAAACTTCAGCACAGTCTTTGTGTTTCAGACATGAATGATGCCTCAAATCATGTGGCTTTTTGAGGAGAGGTGCTGTATTACTTTTTAAGTGAAAATCCAAGTCCAGAAACCACACAGAACACCCTAGCAAATGCATAGCAACCCACTAAAACACTCAGAACACCCAAGGATTGAATTTACTTCACAAAATGTAAAAGTCTTTGTTTCATATATGTTTTACATGAAGAGCGCGTGGAGCGCATCCCATGGATAGCTCC
>NW_015522501.1:0-1523 GCF_001515645.1 Sinocyclocheilus grahami
ATTACCAGCCAATTTACAAGTACCATGACATTTAACTAGGATGCAAAGAATAAAAAATATTGAATATAAATGTTGCTTTAATGAAATTAAAAATGCTTTTGAATTTTAGAATTTGTCCCTGCACTTTTTTCAATCCTATTACTTTGTGACATTTCTTCTTTTAAACATGAAAATTAGTACGTTGCCGTCACTTGCAATTTTTATTTTTTTACCATTATCGCATTTTGTTTACACTAGCCGCAGTGGTTCTCAACCAGGGGGCTGGAGTCCACTAGGGGGCCTTGGCAATCTTCCAAGTTGGCCTCAAGATGACTTAAAATGACTTAACATGAAGATTTAGACAAAACAATCTTTAAAACAGATAAACATTACGATCGTATTCCTTATCCTTAAACCTTCTCCTGTAAATCATAAAAGACTGGAAAAGTCAAGTAAATCCATTGGTTAAAAAGAATGGGACACCTGACATTCAGCTCCTAACTGTGAAAAGTCAATGTCCTACAACTAGAAGTAAATCTGTATGTGATCTGTATAAATGAGGAATAAGATTTCTAGAGTGTCTTAACCCTTCTCCATGGCTGACCTTCTGTGTGTCTAATGCATTAAGGCAGCAACGGGAAGCATGAAGATTCTGCACCTGGCCCAGTTTTAGCCACTATAGCCTGCAGTAGACTTGCTTGGCAGTGGCCCAGGTCTTAGACCAAACTGCATTGGGCCTCTGCTGACAGCACATTTCTACATGTGCGCTGTACCTCTGCGTAGTGGCAGTAACCTGTTCTCCAGCACGTCCCTGACATCTGTGCCCTTGTCCATCAGATCCAGCTTAGTGACCACACCGATGGTGCGATGGCCTTAAAGGAAGATCAAGCAGAACAGGAAGAAAAACAAGAAGGAAAGACATTACGATGATGTCAGTTTGCCAAGAGGGGATATAACTGAGGACAGATATGAACCCTAGTCGCTCTTTCCCACTCACCCTGTGGATCCACATCTTTGGCCAGTTTAAGAGCATCAGAGTTAGCCAGATCCATGTTAGCGGGTGTGACAGCCAGGATGAGACAATTCTCTCTGCAGATGAACTGCATGATCATGTCTCTGATCTGGTATTCAATGTCAGGGGGCTGATCTCCCACTGGTACTTTAGTTATGCCTGGAAGATCTATCAGAGAGAGGTTCAAAACTACAGAAAGAAACAGAGAAAAACAAAGACAGACACAAATATTTGGTCAGAGATACTTATAGAACTTATAGACTTATAAGAAATCAGTAAGAACACACTAAATTGAGCAGAAGTGGCAGAAAAAACATTTATAATGTTACAAAAGATTTCTTAGTTTTCATCAAAGTATCCTTAAAAAAAGATAATGGTTTAAACAAAATATTAAGCATAAGCAATATTGCCATTAATAAGAAATGTTTCTTAAACATCGAATCAGCTGCTGAAAATTCAACTTTGACATCACAGGAAATAATAATAAAATGATGAATGCAGCCTTTGTGAGCATTAATGTACATAAATGAAT
>NW_015522502.1:0-1522 GCF_001515645.1 Sinocyclocheilus grahami
TGAGGGTCTAAAACATGAAATCAAAGTGCTTGAGGAAGAGACAGTGCTACTCAACAGCCAGCTGGAAGACGCTTTGCGTTTGAAAGACATTTCTGAAGGCCAGTTAGAAGAGGCGTTGGATGCTCTGAAGAGTGAGAGAGAGCAGAAGAACAATCTGAGAAAGGAGCTGGCCCATCATCTCAGCCTGACGGACAGTGTGTACGGAGCCAGCACTCACCTGGCCATCTCTGCCGTGGAGAGTTTGAAGTTCACAGAGGAGGCAGCGACCAATGGCACGTCTGCATCTGGGTCCAGCCCCAACAATGAGGACCGTAACCGCTGTAATGAGTGCAATGGGCATGGACCAAAGGTGAACGGAGAATATCACCGCCTGGGAGGCAGGAAGGGAGAGGTGCTGGACCCAGTGTCTGATCTCTTCAGCGAACTCAGCCTGTCTGAAATACAGAAACTCAAACAACAGCTCCTACAGGTTGGTCACATGGCATAAGGCATAGAATATGCAGGGATTGTGGCAAAACCAGAGTATGAAATGAGACTGGAGAGCAATATTTATTTAGTTTGATTAATTTTATCTAAACTTAATCTTGAGATTTAGCTTAGTGGATCATGCTCATGTAGGAGACATGTTTGAATCATAAAAATAATTTTAAAAAAAAGACAAAAATCCCCCCCAAAACATTTAAAATAACTTATTCCAATTTTTAACTAGATCTCATTTAAATATCATACTGATATACCTTCTAAATGTTATTCTTAATTATTTATTCTATTAATTTTTTTATCTGTCAGAAAAACTATTTAGTTGGTTATTAATTCATTTCAGTGTTATTTTAGTACTTTTAGTATTTTAGTGCTTTGGGGGAAAACAGCTGTTATCCAGTGAATTAATGAGCAACTATTGACTCCTGTTGAGTGAAAGAGAATTAATGCATCTACTGCTACTTTATAAGCAAACATAGATGCCTTAAAGCCTTTAAAGGGCATTTTACCATTATTAATCCAGTCAGTCTCAATGGACATCAAAGGATGCCTTTATTGACACATTTTCATACCCTTGACACTTTAGCATAGACATATTTGTAATGACTGGTAAAACACTTTAGGTATTAAGAGCTTAGGTGTAAATTTGAGTGAAGGAAAGTTGATTGCTGTAAGTGCAAAAGTCTATTTTGTGCTTTGGGAGGTTACTGTCAGGTTGATTACCATTATGGGGGAGTGCTTTGTGCCTGCTTCTGTAAAAGCAGGACACAGTAATGTATTTGTATGTGCGTGTGCCACAGGCATATTCAGCAAGAGAGACAGCATGGGACAAGAATAGAAAATCTGCCTGTGCGGACACAGAAACATAGAGAGCATCAGCTGCTTAAAGGAGCATCACACAGCAAATCAGACAAAAAAATGGCATGATAATTGCAGTGAATGTAGCTTGTTGTCAGTGTAAATGCATTGGTACATGTTAAAAAAACAAAAACCCATTGTTTGTGTGTGTGTATATACAGTATATATATATATATATATATAT
>NW_015522503.1:0-1521 GCF_001515645.1 Sinocyclocheilus grahami
TGAGTTGAATTACTAACTTTTACATGACATTCTAATTTATTGAGATGCACTTGTAAATGTTTCTTGAGCACCAAAATCAGCACATTAGAATGATTTCTGAAGGATCATGTGACACTGAAGACTGGAGTAGTGATGCTGAAAATTCAGCTTTGACATCACTGGACTAAATTACATTTTACTATATATTAAAATAGAAAACAGTTGTTTTAAATTGTAATTATATTTCACAGTATTACTGTTTTTACTGTATTTGTGATCAAATAAATGCAGTCTTTGTGCACATAAGTGATTTTTCAACAAAATTAAAAAAATAAATAAAATAAAACCTTAAATTAAAACCTTACCAACACCAAACTTTTGAATGGTAGCGTACATATGTTACTAAAAAATGTTTCCTATGCAATATGCCTAAAATTTTTATCAAACAGATCAAACAAAGAAACCATAAAAAATATATAAAGCATAAAAGCATTGTACAAAATTATATTTAAGGAAAACAAGGTACTGTAAACAAATAAAAAATATTCCAAGCTTCAACTATGGTTCCATTATGTCACAGATATTGTCCTTAGGCCTTTCAGATTGTTATTTGAGACTGTCTGCTGAGATTTGCTACACGGTCAGCTGAAAGTAACAAGACTTTGATCCCTGGATCTAAAATCCCAGAGAGTTGCAGATTCCAAGTCAATTACGCTCATCTTTGGAATTCTCACTATGCAGCACCTTCCTTCGTAAGCACTAAACTATACCGCAGTAGCCAGTTTCAAACCAGAACAGCTTTACGTCAAGGCCTGGTATGAAACTTTCGCTTGCAACAAGATTTCTATTTGCTCAATTTTCCTGTGATTTTTACTTTCATAGTTTTGAATATTACACTGATGTAATAATAATAATATAATACTTTTGTTTCAATTAACAGCATGAGCATGACAACATAAATAGTTAAAATCAACTCGTCACAATGTAAATACAACAAAAATATTTAAAATACTGTACATGCATATTTTTTATGTCCAATTTATTATTATTTTTAATGAGTTTTAAAACAATATAGCTAATTAGATAATTTCCTTTATCATTTTTCATGTGAGGGTTTAATAGGAATCTAAGCTTTGAAATGCATAGAAAATTCACCATAGAGTTAAAAAAAAAATAACAGAACAAATGCACAGTAACCATTACTCATGTAGTACCACTGAGACAAATGGGCTCCAGTGAAAGTTCTAGAAGACAAAGTTATACTAGAACAGCAACACAGTTTGATACCTCTGCTGAGAGACAAGATGGAAAACAAACCTTAAACCCAAAGCAGCAGGATGCCCAAAGATGGAACGAGAGAAAGAAAGAAAGAAAGAGAGGACGATGCTACAGGAGGCAGAGAGATATATAAAACACAATGCCATTTTCAGTTGCGTAGGGAACTTAAAACCACAGATGACAGCGAGGGTCATCTTAAACGTCAAGATGGACTGTCTACGTATGACAGCGCCAGCCATGGTTAAATGTTTGTCTCTCTTGATA
>NW_015522504.1:0-1521 GCF_001515645.1 Sinocyclocheilus grahami
GATTGATTAACATTCGAGGGCTGGGACGGTTCAATATTTACGCCTCGGAGACCCCTGGCCGGGGCCAAATAATGGTGCATAAAACTGCAGCTATGTCTTAATTAAATGCAAGATAATAGGGGCAGGTTTTTCTTGTGAGCCAAGCAGTTTGGCACTGACGGGTTGTAAGTCATGTGGAAGATGTGAGGCCCAGCTCTAATCAATACACATATAAAGCAAGCGCATGTGTGTGCGGACACCCTTTGAAAACACATTGACGCGGCGATGCACATGTAGGAATTTATTTTCCATGATTTGTGACAATGCGCGGCAGCTCTTCCCCGCTCACTCAACACGTTCGCTTGTTGTTGTCACCAAACATGCTCATTTAGATTTCGCTCAAAAGTGCAAAACCTTCCAATCAGTCCTGAGTGCTCTGATATTTTACAAATCTGGTGGAGAAGAGGAAGTGGGCCCGTGCAATGACCCTAATATTTTAAGGGTTATTTCTTTTGCCCGCTGTCCTTTCATTCCACGAGACAGAAATCAAAAGCCTCACTTCTGGCGCTTCGGCGAGAGGCTCTCTTTGAAACGGCAACCTCATTAGGAGCCTTAAGAGGCTTTCAGACTTTATCAGGCTTTAAAAGCCGCTGATATCTGTGGACACGGCGCAACGCGGCAACGGGCTCGTGCTTTTAAAGGGGAGAGAAAGGAAGGCACTTTACCTTTAGCCCCACTAGCTTTTGTCATGCATTCAGTCAGTTTGCCGAATTCCGGCCATTCCGCTCCGATTTCGACACTTTGCTTGTGTGTCGTGGCTGCAATTTGTTTTTATCTCTTTGGTTTTTGTTCTTTATCTGTTACTACACATTACTTTATGATTAGCTTTAAATTGCAAACAACTTTAAGTGTGATTGGCGATCGTTAGCCATTAGCATCGTTATCTGAATGTCTACAAACGCTTCAGATAAGTTACATGGGCAAGAATCTACATCTATGGATTTACTCTTGATAAAGGCGAGATGAACTCTGTGTATTACCCTTGACAGATAGAGGTTTTGTTTTGTGATTTTAGCGTTAAACTTGAAGCTCAATTCTATCATCTAATTTTGACCCGAATCACAAATCACTGGCACTGAAATATTATCAGGCCAAGACTTTTTATTCCACAGTTTCTGCTGAATGGATTTAAGTATGGTAAAACATGGTGAATGGTACTAAGAGTACTACACTGTACAATAGTGTTTTAGTGCCCACATTAAAAATAAACAAATGTAAAATTTGACAATAAATATTTAGAGAAAAATCATATGATAGGCCTTTAGTTGTTAGATATCTAATATGCTTGGATATATAGTTGAATTAATAAAGTAAAAATTCTAAAGTAAAAATTACAAGAATAAAACCATATTATGACATTAAAATTGTATTATTTAAAGGGAAAAAAATGTATAATTTAGTATCATTTATATAATATTATAATTTTTTATATTTTGAATTATCTTCATTTACATTTTCATGTAAATGTTAGTATGTTTTAGT
>NW_015522505.1:0-1521 GCF_001515645.1 Sinocyclocheilus grahami
GTGTGTGTGTGTGTGTTTGTGGGTTGTCACAGTACTAATGAGATCACACTGCCTTGAGACAGTACGACATATTGAACAGACTGCTCTTCTATCGCTCACAACCTTGTTTTTGTTGGCGTCAAATTACTAATACAAAAGCTGTCAGAATAACCCTCAAGAAATCATTGTATAAAATGATTTAGTGACATGAGCATGAGAATGTTAGATTAGCTATGTCTTTGTTATATATGAATCTTCAGTCTTCAATGAGGGATTTTATTGATTTTAAATTAGTGCTAATTTAAGGCACAGTATGAGGGTTGTCAGGCATTCAGAGGCTTCTTATGTTGGACTGGCCAGTCTCAGCTGATTGGAGTTTCATGTCAGCTTTATATTCAGACAGTCTGTTTCCTGCGCTGACACATTCCGCTTTTTTACATCCTGCAGAATATAACGGCACAGCAGCTCGTGTTTTTGGGCTGTCACTGAAGAGAAATATGAGACAAACTCTCTGTCAGTACGTCTGATGTAGTCTGTTCACTGTACAACAGGACGAGATGTGTGCAAGTTTGTGTGTGTGGGTGTGTGTGTATTGTTTTCATGTTCCAAAATGTGAGTGCTGTGGTACACTTGTGCCAGCCGTACATGCATACTCTCTTTAGACAGGGTGTTTTGCTGGAAAGAGAGGTACCTGACAATTAAGGGAGTCAGAAAGTGGGAAAAGAGAAACCTCAGTCACGGCTGACTTCACCTCATAAATATCCCCTTAAACGGCACCAAATGAATGTAGGCCACAGGTGTGGGAGTATGTGTGCTGGTTCCATGTGCATGTGTTTATGCCTGAGTGTGAGCATGTTGGAATAAATACACGAGTTTGTGTGTGTATCAGTGTAATTGTGTTTTGGAGTGTGTGTGGCCATCATAAGGGCATGACTAGTGTATGGCATATTCACATTCGGATTTTCACACTGATTCTTGAGACATGGGACAACTTCACCTGGCATAATTGTTCATCTTTGAAAGAAATCAGAGATTAACACTTGAATGTTCTGAACACAAATTATTGTCCTTTGACCATAACTCAAAATTTCATATCCATCAAAATATATATTAAATTTAATAACAACAGAGATATAAATATGCATATTTCAATGACGAATTACTACAGTGTCCTGACAGAAGAAGGAGGTTAATTTTAAAAATATTTCTCGTTTAAAAGGAATTTGTCAACACCAAAACCTTTTAAAAATCTGGCAAAGTGTTCATCCTGAAGGTCCTCTATAGATATTTAACCTGCTATGAGTTCAAAAAGTCTAACTCTGACAAGTTTAATAGTGGGTTAATAAAATAAGATAAATAAAATAAATGCAAGTAATTATGCTTATATTTTCACAGATCACAGCCATAATATGTCAACTCTAAATTGTAAATAAATTGTTTTGGATTTTTAAACAATTTCCCTAATTTTAAATTGATCTTGGTAGTAGCAACCAACCTCAGAAAAAAAATTCTTCTAAATTTAATATGGTATTCAAATTAAGA
>NW_015522506.1:0-1521 GCF_001515645.1 Sinocyclocheilus grahami
TCCATGTAAAGATTAAACAGAACTGGGGACAAAATCCCTCCTTGTTTCACGCCATTACTAACTCCAAAAGGGGCAGAGACTTTATTGCCCCATTTTACTCTCATCATCGTGTGGGCATACCAATAAACCAGGATTCTCACAATGTCTCATTTTAAAAACTAACTTTGCATGGTTAACCCTGATCAAAAGCTTTAGGTGCATCAATGAAACGCATTAAGACCGATGAGTTTTTGTCCCTGTACTTATTTACTATTTCCTTCCATGCATAGATGCAAAGATCAGTACCGTGTTTGGCATTAAATCCAAACTGGTTATCTGTAGAATTAATGAGCACATTTATCTTATCCAGCAAGATTTTTTCCAACACTTTAGACAAAATACTAGCTAAAGCTATAGGTCTATAATTATCCAAGTTACCTACCGTTCAATACTTTTACTGGAGTAATATTTTATTATGGTACCTGTCACTTAAAATTGAAAATGAGTATTTCTACTTTTACTGGAGTAATATTTTATTAGGCTGTCTATACTTCTACTCTCTTAAAATTGACGAGTATTAATATTGCAGTAATATTTTATTAGGCTATATATACTTCTACTCACTTAAAATTGACAACGAGTACTTATACTTTTACTGGAGTAATATTTATTGTGCTATCTGTACATTTATTCAATTGAAATTGAAAATGAATATTTATACTTTTATTGAAGTAATATTTTACTATGGTATCTGTACTTTTACTCTAGTAAAATTCAAAATGAGCACTTTTATCGGAGTAATAATTTATAAAGGTATCTATGTTTACTAAATTAAAATGATTACTTTTACTGAAGTAATATGTTATCATGGTGTCTGTACTTTTACTCACTTAAAAACGAGTACTTACACTTTTACTAGAGTAATGTTGCATATTTGTGTGTGAGTTATGTAGTCTCTGTGAACTCTCTCTCTCTTTGTTTTTCTGGTAGTTGCGTGCGTCCTCCGACCCGTCAGCAGAGGTGGATTATGGGACGTGTTTTCTGACAGACGCTGCGGTCTCACTGAGAGGCTCCTCCAGAGACTCTCTCTCAGATCTCCAGAGGAAAGTCAGAGAGAAAACACTGATGAACTGAAGCTGAATCACTGTGAGACAGACAATCACACGCTCGCATTCACAGGAGCGCTTCATCTTTATAATATCTGGTTTCTCATTTTCTGTGGAGGATGTGTAATAGTGGTTAACACTGTTAACTAGTGTTATTAAATCTGCTGTGGTTTATTGATGCCAGTGCTGCAGTGTTTCTCACACTCACATACACAAAACAACAGCGAGGGGAGAGTGGGGTAAGATGTGTCGCACCCTAAAGCTAGTACAATCTGCTTTTTTATATATTTTTGCCTTTCTAAATATACACTACTGGCCAGAAGTTTGAAATTATTATGAAGTCTCTTATGCTCACCACCAAGGTTGCATTTATTTGATCAAAAATGCATTAAAAAATTGTGAAATATTATTCTAATGTAAAACAGCTGTTTTCTAT
>NW_015522507.1:0-336 GCF_001515645.1 Sinocyclocheilus grahami
ATCCAGGTTTAAATCGCGCTCAAATTGATTTGATTTTGAAGCAATGTTTACACTGAAGCTTTTAAGCAGCTATGGTAAGGGGCATGACATTTCCCGACCAGGCGCCGACACTGGCCCAGCTAACCAATCACAGCACACACTGGCCCAGCTAACCAATCACAGCACACACTGGACCAGCTAACCAATCACAGCACACACTGGACCAGCTAACCAATCACAGCACACACTGGCCCATCTAACCAATCACAGCACACACTGGCCCAGCTAACCACTCACAGCACACACTGGCCCAGCTAACCACTCACAGCACACACTGGCCCAGCTAACCAATCACAG
>NW_015522507.1:1045-1521 GCF_001515645.1 Sinocyclocheilus grahami
TCACCACGTCCGCATCCGTCATTGAAGATTTAAAAATACACCAGTCAACAAGGCGCAAAAACACATTTCTGATTTTTTTGCGAAGCCCAAAAAAAATAAAAAGAGACCAAGCCTTGAGCTGGCGATAAGGAAGCAGACCTGGAGCCTATGCCTAGTGGGCAGCCAACCAGCAGTAGGCATACGCATTAATCTTAGTTTGTTTTAGTAGTATTAATTCTAACAATAATTAATTCTAATTCTAACAATTCTTCCTGATTATCCAGTCAGTATGGTAGGCTACTCTAAGAAGCCCTTTATTGTGGTCACACTGTAAAACATGAGTTAAGTCAAATCAATTTGACTGTGTAGCCTACAAGTTGTTTAAAACTTTTATCATATACTGATTTTTAAAAAAACAAACATTTGTTGCCATGACCTTTTGATCATATTTTTCTCCCTATAACACGTCTGTACCCAAATTAAGAATTAACGAGCAT
>NW_015522508.1:0-1521 GCF_001515645.1 Sinocyclocheilus grahami
AACAGAAACACACACTAACAACAACAATAACAATAAAATGGAACTGAATTCGCCGGAACACCGGAATCTTCAAAGATCGCGCGCTCACTGCTCAAACGTGTTCGAACGGGGCTCCTCCCCCTTACAGAAACTTAACACATTAAACTATCTCTAGTTAACTGTTAACATAATCACTGGATTCAATATTTCGTCTGAATACTTCAAACAACTAATTATATTTAGTAATGTCAACGTTTTTTTTTTTTTTTTTTTTACAAAAACAAGAAAGAATAATCAATGACGACTAAAAACGTTTATTTAAAAAAACGTGGATATGTTTTATTTAAAAAAAAATGAATATGCATGAGGCACAATTATCATAATGAGGTCGCGCTGAAAAGAGAGCTCTACAATTACATTTTTACTAGTAAGAATTACAGTTAGAGAGCTCTCTAATTCAATTGTTACTAGTAACAATTCAATTAAAGAGCTCTCTAATTCAGTTTTTACTGGTAAGAACTGAATTAGAGAGCTCTCTAATTCAATTGTTACTAGTAAGAACTGAATTAGAGAGCTCTCTAATTCAATTGTTACTAGTAAGAACTGAATTAGAGAGCTCTCTAATTCAATTGTTACTAGTAAGAACTGAATTAGAGAGCTCTCTAATTCAATTGTTACTAGTAAGAACTGAATTAGAGAGCTCTCTAATTCAATTGTTACTAGTAAGAACTGAATTAGAGAGCTCTCTAATTCAATTGTTACTAGTAAGAACTGAATTAGAGAGCTCTCTAATTCAATTGTTACTAGTAAGAACTGAATTAGAGAGCTCTTTAATTGGAATTGTTACTAGTAAGAACTGAATTAGAAAGCTCTCTAACTGGCATTGTTACTAGTAAGAATTTAATTGTAGAGCTCTCTAATTGAATTGTTACTAGTAAAAATGCAATTACGACGAGTAAGGCTGGGGATATTTTAAGCTAAAACGGCTTGCCATAGAAGGCATGGCATGGCTCACTGAGGAATGCATGGAATGCTCTCGCAGCTCTACAAAGCTGTCAAGCCTGTTGTGCTGCCAAGACAAGGCCCCGTTTATCACCTGTCTCTGCCTTCGTTATGTGACTGAGCTCATGCTCGCTGCCTTCAGTCGTTTATGAAATGAGGAGCTATAAGGAGCACAATGCTAATTTGTCTGTCACATCGGACACATACAGTACTGTATGTCCAAGTATGCGATAGTGAGCTGCTGGCGAGACACATTTGATCCATAGGTCACAATGCCCTTAGTGTTGACCTTTAATTATCAGACCCTCAACATGTTGACAGACGGTAGGGACACTGTTTATACTGACTGGAATATAAGTCACAGGCAAGAAGCATAAGTTCATGAATACAAACAGAGAAATATTCTTTCTGATAGGGATGTTGTTATTATGTTATTGGTAGGCTAGGCTATTACATAAAACTATTTCCTTAAACACATTTGTGAATATATTGGCTGATTTTACTTTTAGTCAAAGTGTTTATACAAATATTAAACGTGTG
>NW_015522509.1:0-1521 GCF_001515645.1 Sinocyclocheilus grahami
CTCAGTCTATCTCGATCCTCTTGGACGAGGTACGCCTTCAAAAGCAAGGCAGAGGAGGAGAGGTCACCACATCAACAACAGCACACCGAAACACACTACAGCACTTCACAAGCAGTGAGCTTTCGCCAAATCAACACCGGAGCCCGGAGACCCTTACACTCACTACACTATACACACATTAGAGATGCTGATCAGATAAAAAGCAGAGAATCAATGCAATGGTGAGGCTATACCGTGTTTACCTGATTTAATCCATGCATCGTTTAGCGACCAACTAATAACAACCATATGATGTGCAGCGATCCGGATTAGTGCCGTTCAGCTGTGGAGCTGCAGATCAGATGCACATACCTGCATGTCCAGCTCGTGACACCTCTGAGCGATCTCCTCTTTAGTGGCCAAAGCGTCGTTTAGATCCTCCACCGTCTTCTTCAGCTGAGCGAGAGGGAGAGGAAAACACACTTCACTCATAAACAATCACGCGCCGGTTACGTCATCAGTAACAGAGCTCCAGATAAAGCGGACAGCACCTGACGGTCCAGATCGACGTACGAGTCGTTTCCGGAGGACACGGGCGACTCTTTACTCATCAGCTGTGGGAATAAGACACATTAAACAGCAGGCTATGACATACAGACACAGACGGCACATCCGTGACACACGCCAGACGCTGACTGACCTCCTGGATGGCTGTCATGACCACGTGCTGCACAGACTCCTCCATCATCATGATGGTCTGGATATACTCTGGAGACAAGATCATAACAGAACGGCATCATCAGCGCAGTGCCACAATACACCAGAACTCACCCTAGTACGACCACTCCTAGTTTGGCTGTTGTGAACAATATTATCAGACGAGCTTTAGTTCTTATGTGCCGGTGTGTGTTTGGCTGCTTTATACTACACACTAGTGACACTACATGCACAGAGAGGACAAACATGCTAAACCTTGAGAAGTGCATGCGTGTAGAATATACACAGTACTGTGCAGACGTCTCAGGCCATTAGTATTTTCACCAACAACACAACATGGATTTAAGTCTGTTTTTTCTATCTTTTGCTGTAGTGTGTCAGGAGGAAATATCGGTTCACATTTCCAAACATTCATTTTGCCATTAATTGTTATAATGCAGTGAGATTTGTGTCTGTTTAGGAGTCTGACAGCAGCCGGTGCTCTCAGCATCATCGGTCTGTCTGAGATTGCATGAAGAAACAGAAGAAGCTCAGACAGACTCAATCCAGAAGAATAGAGATGCACCGACTGCAATATTCTAGGCTGATTCGGATGTCTGTTTTTTTTTTGTAAGAGTGACCTGCCGATACAGATTTTTGCAGATTCCAATTTTTTTTATAATGGACAGCATATACAAACAAAAATCTGTGCAAATTTCAATGCAAAAAATTATTTGCATAATAAAAGAAATTATTAAACATTACAACTCCCCCAATCTGGACTAACTTACAGAAGTTCTTTCAAAATAAAGTGCTCTGTGACTGGAAAGAGGTAGAAATGAGTTG
>NW_015522510.1:0-1521 GCF_001515645.1 Sinocyclocheilus grahami
ATAGCAGACAACAAACTTTTGTCAATAATTTTCACTATACAGTGATTAGATATAATATTTTTCTAATTTCATCCACAATCTTGGATGGATATTTTTACTGAACTTAATACAATGTATTCTGTAACTGTCTTTCCTGTAAAGGATACTGGTGCTGTCTCAAAAATGGACTAAAAGAAGGTATCTTCTTATTAAGTTAATGTCTGTTGTTGTATGCTTGTTGTTGTATGTTTTGATCTTTTTGTCTGATAGACTGCAGTGTCAGTTACAGTAAATATAGCACAGAAACATGACAACATCCTTACACATAGACAACATATGCATTGTTTGTGCATGTGTACTCATATATTTGCATATAACTTACATGGAAGATCTGTCATGAGGAAATCTCGCCAGCATTGGCAATGCATAAAACACACAGCCGCATGAGTTTGGAGCGTTTGAAGATGATGACGATGAATCTGTCAGTTGCAAATGCTGAAGATGTGCCTCGATTAGACTGACCAAATTTAGAAATGTGAACGGGGTGATTAATACCACAGCGGTTTTACATACAGCAGCTACCAAACCGTATTTTATTGCTTTTATTTTAGTTTGAATTGGCTCATCATTAATAACTGTCAGTTAAAACGGTTTAACAATGTCATTTAGTATTGCCTCGTGTCATGCACATGCATACACATACTGTTTTGGGGGGAAGCATGCAAACTGTGAGATTGTATGTGTATGTGCATGAGGCTTACTGTAAGAGGAGATAAGATGGATAATGCACATACATCTGTATAATAGATTCATGTTCAGTTTAAATGTTCATCACACTTGTTGTTCCAGATCATTACTGTCATTATAAACTGTGAGTTTGTTACTGTTGTTTTCTGTTAGATGATGCTTTCTAATCTAGAGGGTTTGTCAGTCCTGCAGAGACTGGAACACATAGAGCTGCAGCGCTGAACGGTTTCCTGTTACTCCATTAGACGGATCAGTAAATGCTCTGTCTGCTGTCAGAGGAGAACACAACACCAAACCCCAGAGGAACACAGAATAAGACAGTCATGCAACATTTTACACTGCGAAAATTATTTTCTTACTTATGATTTGTCTTGTTTTCCAATTCCAATATCTAAACATTCTTAAGTAAAGATATTTACTGGAGAAGCAAAATTACATTAGATAATAAGTTTTTTTTTCTGAAAAAAGTATCAAAATTTTGTTCGTTTTTGCTGTCAATTGGGTAAAAAAAAGGGGGAAACAGGAAAATTATTTTTATTGCCCCTTTGTCAAATATTTTTTCTAATTTTAAGCAAAAACTCTTTAAAAATGTAGATATTTCTTTCAGAAAATAAAACAATATTTTATGCCATTTTCTTCTTTAGTAAATTCACATTGATTTATTAATATTTAGATATTTGTAATGGAATTTTTTTGCCATGTATTTGTCTTAGTTTGTGGTATTAGCATCACTGTTACTTTATTTCATAAACAGTGGGTACGGAAAGTATTCAGACCCCCTTAAAGTTTTCACTC
>NW_015522511.1:0-1521 GCF_001515645.1 Sinocyclocheilus grahami
TTTTTTAAACTTTACTCTGTTATCACAAAAATAAAGAGCCCTGCAAATGACATGCAAAAAAAAGTCTCATTTTAATTTAATTAAATCATGGCCACAATTTAACTACAGTAAGGGATGATTTACCTAAAATAAGGGAACAAATTAATAAGTTGAAGGAATAAATTCTTAATTTGTGGGCACAATATCCTGTTTGCTAGTACAAGCTCCGCACTAAAATGCTTGCTTGCAGGTGAATTATCCATTAGAAATGGCGTGAATAGGGTTATGATGGTAAGAAACGCTGATGTAGATGACTTAAAGGAGAGCCCATGTAGATATCTAGTGTGTGTTCTGTGAGTTTTTGTGCGTGTACATTGGGGTGAGGGGAGAACTTCCAGATGTGGTGTGGGCAAATTGCCTGTTGGGACCAAAACACAGGAACTTCCTCTGACAGCAGAGATTAATCAAAACCTAGGGAATCTTTTCATGAAACGCACAGAAAGACAGTGAGAAAGCAGAATTCCCCCTCCCACCTAAAAAATGCAACGTATGGTAAAGCTCACACTTTAACCATTGAAATACACATTAACTGCTTTTGTTGCTCATGCGATTTGTCATGATCTGTCTTAGGCTGACGTGTGAATGATGAATTTGGCCTCAACTAATTCTCCCAAATGATTTCTTTGAATTACACATTTTCTTTTCTTGAACTTAATCTCCTGCTTCCCATTGATAAGCCAACAACCAAGTATTCTATTGCCATGGGAACATTTAAAGTAACAAGGCCAGTTGCTTTTATAGATGCCAGAGCTTGCTTTTTAGAATTTAAACGTGACTGGTGTTTGGGTTACTTGGGTCACACTTCTACTATATCTAAATTAATAATGTAAGAAGAATTTCCCAAACTGACAAAAACTGTCTCCCACCTTGGAAAGGAAAGATTATATAATTTTACTGCTGTTTCAGTTTTTGAAACATTGGTATATCTATTCATATATTTAAATGAAAATGGTTTTGAAATCTTTACAGCATTTGAGGCATATACTTCTATTAAACTTTAGCTTTCCAAATTCAAACATGAAGAGACTCATTAGAGTCACTCTGTGCAATGGTCACTTTTCTATTTTGATCAAATTAGGTTTTTTAGGCTGTATTTAAACATTAATGAGTTGTACAATTTCATGCTATATAATCCATCTTTAAAATGTAATAATATGATTATGCCTCCAGAAAGGTAACAGTGTGGTCAGTAAAAGGATAGACAAGTTTTTCCGTTCAAATGAATGATGTTCTCTCAAACTAAAATAACCAGAACTACAAAACCACAAAACTGTCAACCCTGTTACCTTTCTGAAGTCACAATTACAACATATATTACAACTGATTAATTTAGTTTGAAATTGCACAATTTCAATTTGTTGTGATAGATGCCTTCAGAAAGGTAACAGTGTGGACAGTAACATGGCTGAAGGTTTTACAGTTAAATTGATTTATGCCCTGTCAAAAAAGTGCAATTTAACTGGAAAACTATCAGCTCTGTTA
>NW_015522512.1:0-1520 GCF_001515645.1 Sinocyclocheilus grahami
AACAAAGAGTGAAAAATTTAAGGGGGTCTTTCCGTACCCACTGTATATTTTTAATTCCTTAAAAAAAAAAAACCGTTGCAAGTATTTTCTAACAGTACTTTCTGATTTATGAAGTGATAATAAATGAAATATCTAAAATGCCCTCTGCAAAGACATTTAACTCTATATACGTCACAAAAAAAAGAGGATTTGTCCAGTGTTCAATTTTCTTTTCTGGAAATGTATGCACATTTAATTAAATAATGCATCATTTGCAAATTTAATAGCATTTCAGAAAACTTGTAATACAATATTTTTTAATCTTATTTTTTTTTTCCTAAACTACTTTTAATGTTATCAGTCAACTGGGGAAATATGGTGATATCTATCATTTTTTATTTTGACCATATTCACCTGTGGTGTCTTGCCTTAATATACTGCTAGTATGTTTACTACTAATAACCAGTAGTTAATAACCAACCTTTTTTTTCTCCTCCAAAAACACTTGAGTGCACACGTTCGTTCAGAAAGCAGAACAAGAACAACTTTTAAACATTACCTTTTAAGTGAAGTAATTTCTTCGCCACTGTCGTCACCAAACTGACCCTTTCAAACAGGTTTCCGAAACTCTCTCTGTCTGCATCCGGACAAACTCTTTACTCATGTAAAAACATTACAGCAGCAAATTGAACTTCCTGTGACATGCCATTTAATAAACATTGAAGCTGTTGATTTCGTACTCCCTGACTGGAATACATACGTTTACTTTGCCTGATCTGAGAGCAGCGTCTCAACAACACGCAGTCTCGAGGTCTGCGCTTACGGTCATCATCACGGTTCACAGTCTGAGAGAGAGAGCAAGACAGTGCAAACACAGGATCTACACTTCATTTAAAACAATTTAATCTTTACATATTTGTGTTTTTTTAAATGTACAATCAAATCAATCATACATAAAATTCTCCATATTGTACAACTCTAGCACTAGTATAAATAAAAAAAAAATTTGATCAATATATAACATTCTGTTTTCTTCACTGATTAACAGAGGAACATCAACTGCTAATGAGAACACAGAAGCCCCGCCCACATGGATCAATTACTGTCAATCAATCGGGGGGAGGGGGTCACCATAGAAACAAAGCAAAAGGACAGAACTTTCACCAATCAGTTAAAAGACAACACTTCGGCCTTGTTTTGGAAAAGAAATGACCATGCGAATATGTATTTCAAAATTAAATTTAAGAAAAAACAGATGGTAGTGCAACTGGTAGGTTAGTATATGCAGTTTAACATACAGCAATGGTTACCACAAGTGTCAAATTTACACAAAACTGTGCCATGTATTTCTCAGGAAAAAAAAAATGAAGGGGCCAACAGGAGCAAGCACAAATTAATTAGAGTTTCCATTCTAACAATCTCTAACAGTCACATTTCATCATCGCTTTTTCAGTGACAATACGAAACATCTGAATCATCTGGCATCTCCAAAAACAGTTTAGTTGTTAGCCTGTATTTACATGTAGTTGTTTAGTGTCATA
>NW_015522513.1:0-1519 GCF_001515645.1 Sinocyclocheilus grahami
TCTCTCTCTCTCTCTCTCTCTCTCTCTCTCTTTCTACCTGTCTAGTACAGCAGTTCTCACACACTCATATTAAACAGTCTCGTGGATGGACACAGTGTCCCTGAGTGGGAGCCGCATCAGTCCAGTTTTGTGGCTGTCAGGACATTTGGAGCGATTTGCTTTTATGGCCACCAATGTCAAATCTGAAAAGAGAGTGGCTACTAATGTTAGAGAGAGATAGCAAATGATCTACAGTGACAAGTGCGCAAGCTCGGTTGATGTAGAGTAGATCAGCGATGGAGAAGGCTTCAGTACCTTGGACAGCTCCCACGCAGCTCTGTACGCCATGACGGTATTCACAGCAGCTCGTCTCCATTCATCTCCAGCAACTCCCCATTCATGTTCACTGATGGCCCACCATTGATAAACAGGCCGGGAATGTTTGGAGGTGTTTTTGTTTCATCGATCGTTCAAAACTGACATTACTGACAAATATTCAATTTTAGTTGTTCAGTTAGGCTTATATTGTCGCTATTGTTTTTTCTGTGACATTTATTCTTAAAAAAAAAAAATAGGTTACTTTTTTATCATATACAGATCTATGCACAAAAATGCCATAGCCTACATCAATCCCATTCATTAATCAAAAGCTCCTCTCTTTGCTTTTTAGTGTTGTAGTCATTGGTTTCTAAAATAGAAATTTTACACGAAAAATAAAAGTAGTAGTTTAATAATTGGAATAATGCATATACTGTACATGTATCAGTATTATTCAAGTTAAATGTCTGTTTTCCTTCGAATTCAATTCATATCTACCCAACAAATAAATAAATAAAATTAAATACATTTTTGTGTATGAACAACTACCAAATAAAAAAGGTGAACAATAGATTTTTTTGAACAAAAATCAACGGAATTGCCTAAATGAAATCTAACACACTGGACATAGTCCAACAAAAGAATTTAGTCTACTATTTAAACTGTATTGGTTTAGTCCGGTTTATTGAATTTAGGTTACAGTAGTAGAGATAATGTGATAATGTTCTGGTTCCAAAAACCTACTTCTCACAAAAGCTATATCCCAGTAACTACAAGGTTGAATTACAGAAATGTGTTGTATGTTGGTTTCGAACACGTTGATCAATGCGTGTTATATGTCGTAACTGTATAGACATATTCATCTAAATGGAATATGGTTTGATATTTACAGAAGGGACAGCTTCAAACTAGATGTTTGAACCTTTCCTACGAAACCACCGCTGGAAAAAAATTACTTTTGACTCAAAACCTTAGTTTCTGGGACTACAGATCCCATTCTCTCCTATAATACTTAAATCTGTCTATAATCCACATGCATGAGATGTTATAATGAACATGTTGACCGGTGTATTTCCAACATGTTGGCTGCCGTATTCACAATAACACACGGAAAAATTAACAGGCCCTTGGGCCCTCAACAGGATCCAAGAGTGGAAAGGTTAAAGTCTGTGCTAACAAGGGCAGATCTTTTATTAGACAGCATACATTGTACCTGAAGAGC
>NW_015522514.1:0-1519 GCF_001515645.1 Sinocyclocheilus grahami
CCAAACCTGTGTGACTTTATTTCTGTGGAACATGACAGTTTTCGTCCATACAATGAAAGTCAATGGGGTCCAAAACGACTTAAGGGCGATTAATGACAGAATTTGCATTTTTGAGTGAACTATCACTTTAAGATTATGTATTATGTTATTGGTCACAGTTACACCCTGAAGACACATTTCTCCACAAAAGCATGAGAGCCAAGAGCAGCGCAAACATGAATGTTTAAATGAATATTTCAGTAGATCATTTACACATTTCCAGGGTTCTCAGAAGCAAAAGTTGCCATAGTTTGGTAAACGAAATTGATAGATTTCAATATAGATATAAATTTATAAGATTACGATTAAAAACTGTGGAAATGTGTCATCATAATCTGTGAAAATGGTTCATTCACTTTCATTGTATGGAAAAGAGCAGCCTGGACATTCTGCTCAATATCTCTTTTTATGTTTCACGGATGAAAGAAAGTCTGTAGTAATCCTTAAACTTCGAGGACTCTGGAATATTGCCTATAATGAATTAGTGATCAAGGGAAACAGTGGTTGTTTCTTAGAGGACTGCAGTTGTGCAGAAGTTTGACCACAACTTTTGCGAGCGAAAGAGAGGGAGAAATATTGGAGAACATCCTGTTCTTCTAATAGTGCAATTGTGCAATTGTACTGCAAACACATATTTTGTTTATGATTTTTCAAATCACCAGGGTAAGATATGTACGAAACTTTCTTTTCACCCAAGGTAAATACATTCCTTCTCAGCCCCTCCATACATTCCTCACAATATTTACCATAGCTTCACTGCTCTGTCTGAGACCTGCACACGAGCCAGCAGCGGAGGAAGAACACGTCGTCACGTGCAGCCTGATGGGGGAAGTAACATGCATGCGCTTTTGACGCATTTAACATTTGTCACCCACATAGCAGTGTTTGTTCATGTGCATGCAGGAGTTCATCAACAACACTTTTCTAAATTCCTGACCTATGCCCCCAATTCTTGATTCATGTTTGTGTGAAAATCCAAGTGCAGAATGTTACATGCAAATAGTGCATGTAAATAGTTTTCTTATCCCTAGTGAATGGTGGATTTGCATTGATAATGATAACACTAATGTTTTGGCTCACGACTAATCACCTCCTAGCACCACATCAGTGGGAAAAATCTGACTTCATCTATTTGGCAATGAGCTAATGCTTTGATTCAGCATAATTTTCAGGAAACGGACAAAGCTCAGTGCTGTCCAACACGAACAAAGCAAACAGGCAGCTGCAAATGCAATAAACAACTCAGCCTTCAGACGCTCCCAGAACCTCCAAATGTGTTCGAGATATAGTGCAAACCAAATATTTAGGAGAGAATTCACTTGCAAAATTCACTTGCATAAAAAAATAAAAAATATATATATATATCAAATATGACATGTTACTGGTTTCCTTAACGTTTTATTTTTCAGGCAGAAACCTTGCCATTTCTTGAGTAATTTTAAAGATCATTATTTGGTGTATTTGGTGTAACAGAATATGT
>NW_015522515.1:0-310 GCF_001515645.1 Sinocyclocheilus grahami
TAAAGCCTGCCCTTGAATACCTGTATAGTTTTGTAATCGATCTACAAGTATGTCATGATCTTGTAACGAATCAGCTCATGGGAAATATGAATAATTAATCATAACTAGTTATAATTAATTATGAATATTTTAGATCCGCTGTAGATATTTAGCTGACCTCTCAGGGTCAACCGTCTTGTCAATTCTAAGAACGTTAATTTCCTGGTTAAAGGAAATAACTTTCTTACTGTACAATTCTACAAAAGCTTGTAGCATAAATCTGCATGATTAAGTGACTCCAGTTATGAGCAAACAATGAACCACGTCAAGT
>NW_015522515.1:824-1519 GCF_001515645.1 Sinocyclocheilus grahami
AGAACCATTTGCATATTCAGCAGATCTGCCCGAGGGAAACATCAAATTCTAAGTTCAAACACACCTTTGTAAAAAGGTGTAAGTGATACATCATGTATCAATTAATAAGGCTAAGTTTGATACTTGCATGTCTCATCTGTCTGAAAGAGAGGTTTGATGTAATCTGAAGTTTCCAGTTGATCTTTGCTGAATTTGGGTCGATGAAAAGAACCAGTTTTGAGTCAGAGAATCTTGATTAATGGAAAGGTCGAGGCCGAAGCCTGGCACGTAACTTAGGATGTTCTGGAGCGTTGGAGCGTCTTATCGAAACCTAACAGAACCACCGACTGGGTGGTGTCCCTGGAGCAGGGACTTTAAGGTCGGATTGCCTATGTACTAACATATAATATACATGCTTGTTTCGATCATAAGAAGGCGAAATCATAGATACTAAACAAGGTAGGATTACATATAGTGAAAGGATGACAGGAATGGGTTTCCTCATAAGCATGCCTAAAATAGTCTAAAAATATCAAAGACAACATACACCATGACCTGAAGGATACACTGTTCATTCAAAGAAAGGTTTTCCTATGAATTAATTAGTAGAAAAGTCAATTTCTACTCTGCATTTGCCTCTTGCTTATGGGATATTTTCCCTGGTCACATTCCATGAGGTCGTAAACGTATCTGGTGTCAGTGTTGCTATGGAACCA
>NW_015522516.1:0-1519 GCF_001515645.1 Sinocyclocheilus grahami
AAAGTTCATCTTCATCTTCAAAACCAGCAGATTCTATTGTGAGATTCAGATCAACTTAAAGATGGAGCTCCTCCCCAAAGAACAATGTCAGAAAGGTTTATCATTGTGTATAATTCTGCTTCATGATATAAATTGTCATTGTGATTTCATATGAGTTTCATATTATGTTCAATTGTTCAAATGCATATGCACCACTTGTAGTCTGCTTATTCTTTCATGAAGGAAAGTAGAAGATTTGTACATACTGTTGAAGCTGAAGAAGAGGCTGTAACACTTTTAAGAGAGACTGAGATTTCTTTTTGATTTGTTCTTCACTGATGTTTTTAAAACTTCGAAAAGTTATTCCTCCACTTATGATGTATTTAGAAAACACAGATTCAAGAAATGCTGTCATGTAGCTTTGCAACTGATCTTTCTGTGCTTCTCTTGTAAGTAGGGATGGTATCAGATCTCGGTATTAAAAGTGCTCTGGGGCTAAATGACAAAAGACAGTATATCAGTAGTTCTGACATTATTGGTTCTGCTTTCGGTATAATGGAGAAAGAAAACACACTTACTGTTTATTATTGCTTCATAAACATTGTCAAGCTAATTGTATCTTGCAAACGGTTTCTATAAACGATAATATGAAGACATTCATCTGATGCATTTCTGTTATTCTCAATCCAGAAGCGAAATCTCTTGCTCTTTAGGGCTGTGCGATTAATCTAATTTCATTTCCTTTTTCGAGTTTGGCTTCCATGGATTAAGACGACAAGATATTTGAGGTAAAGAGATATATGGGGGAAAATCTGATGTGTCAGTATATTGGATCCATGCATTAGTTCTTAGTTTTTTTCCAACTGCTTACACACATTTTCTAAACTTGACCTCTTTTTCTCAAAACTTAGACATATCCAAGAATTGCACACACAAAATGACTCGCATCTCTTGCAAAATGACACACTGCATTCAAAAGATCACAAAAGCAAACATCTGTCTTACGTTGCAAACACTTTTGCCATAATATATTTTTGGATATGTCATATACACACAGTAATGCAAAACCTAAAGCTCTTCTTTCATGAGCTCCTATGGGCATTTCTGTACAAGATCGAAAGGAATTGTCAGAGATTTTGAAAAATTCACAGTAAATATGAAAGCAAGATTGAAACCAAACTTTTTTTTTTACTGTAAGCATTTGTGGTTGTGAATACAGTACTAGAGAAAAGAAATACAACAATGTGTAGTTGGACAGAATCCAAACATAATTTTGAAAAAAAAAGATGATTATTCCAAAGGAATTGTGTGTGTGTGAGAGAGATGGTTGGGTGCATCTAGGCTCAATCCCTCCTCCGGTCTGGGTCCGGCCACAATACTTCATCCACGTCACATGCTATGTTCTCTCTTGCCAGACACCATGGAAAGAACCTCCTTGTATGGCGTATCCAACCTTGGAACCTTGGATGATCAATGTCTCCACATGCCTCCTCCTTTGCCTGGAGAAGTGTCATGTTGACATAGGGATGACGATCATACA
>NW_015522517.1:0-1519 GCF_001515645.1 Sinocyclocheilus grahami
AGCATGCCTGACAATTGTCGGGTTTCATGGTGAATGAAGTCAGTGAACAGATTATATCATCCGTCTCCATCAGGGTACTGTGTGTTGCGCTAACATAAACAGTTGATGCTGAAAAACAGCCTTTCAAAAAAAATTCACAGGAAAAGAAAATACAAAAAGACATCAAAGAGCAAACGAGCGCAAGAATGATCAATCTGTCTTTTCACAAATCAAGAAAACACACGATCTTCTGTGTGAATTGTTGCAGAAGAAACAAACATTGCAACAGGCTTGTTTTCTCACAGACGTAAATGAGGAGGTGAGTCATGTTCCGCACATACATGAAACGCTTCAGGATTCCTGGTTGTCCATGGAAGGCATTTTCCTTAGATGCCCTTTGAATAATGAGGCAATCATCTCGTTTGGCTCTGGGGTCAGAAGAACAGACGGTGAAGGCCTTTGTGAGAGTCCACCTCCGACAAAACAAGCCGGAGATTTAGGAACCTTAGGGAAAAACCTGAAGCCTAGACTCTTACCAGTCTCCTGAAAAAGATGATATAGCCTACTGTAGATGTGGATCCTATTTTTCAGAAAATACGTCAAAAGCAAAAAAAAAAGTAATTGTTGAGGGCAACATAAACTACAACATCCAAGTCAGTAAGGTGTCAAACCAGGCCTGTTGATTTAGCTAAAGTTGGCAATATACTGTTGTTAAAAAAATAATTCTCCTAAAAAATGTAAATCATGTCATCATTTAATTACCCTTATGTCATTCTAAATCCATTTACAGACCGTGACATTTATTTTAGAAAAAAAAAATAAATAAAAATGGGTACACTACTGTTTTACTTAATTGATGGTATTTTATATATATACTTAAACGATTCTTAAGTATATATATAAAATACCATCAATGCACACGGGAATCCACGGAAGAACTCACAAGTATTCATTCTTCATAATGCTGAGTTATTTAAATTGGTTTTCTTCGTCTCAAATGTCTTATTTTGAAGGTTTGTCATAGCTTGTGTGCGTGGTTTACAGCAAATGCTGAAACCATAGTTATGGAGAAAAAAAAAGCAGCGAAATATACAGTATATTCGACTATTTTTAATGAAAATGCTTGTAATTTTCACTACTGAGACTATTCTGCCAGAAATTTGTAAAATTGTACTTTGTTGAAATATTGAAACAGAAAGTTGAGGAGGGACATACACTTTGTATGCTAAAATATAAATATTTTAGAACCCGGTTGCGAGTTAGCATTTTAGCACTAATGATTACATTGTCGTGAAGTCAAAGTTTTTTTTTTGATAAATGTGTGGGGGAAAATTAAAGCTTTTATTTGTCTTGGAAAAGGTGGTTGCTGAATGGGAGAACAGAGGTAAACTCATCTCCCTTTGACAGCCTCTTTGTATTAATAACACTCATGCAAACTATTCTGAATTATTCTAAACTATTCAGAGAAAATGATTTGATATAAATGAAAGACACTGAAATAGGGTGACCATACGTGCCATTTTCCCAGGACGCGTCCTGG
>NW_015522518.1:0-1518 GCF_001515645.1 Sinocyclocheilus grahami
CCCCCTGTGGGTTTCAAACAGGTCCAGACATTGTAATTCCTCTCTTCAGCTTGATGGCAGCCATTTTACATCAATATACTCACCACTGGGAGTTTAAGACATTTATTAATATGCACTAGTTGCATAATGTCTCAGCTGAAGTGACCATGCTAAAGATCTCCTGAGGCATATTAAATCCCACCGTGTGCTGGAAACTGAAAGTTGACTGAATTCCCGTGGGAAACTATAAACGCCTCTGGGGCTTGACCAACATGTGAGGGACAGAAAGCTCAACGGCACATGAAATGTGAAGGAACGACTACATAACATCATTCATGTGACTGGAAAAATTTTCAATTCTTTCGATTATATTTAAGAATACGTTTTCCACCGTCATGAAGCATACAGCTTGTCGTCATGAATGTTGAAAGTTTGAATGGCTTCCTTTTCACGCTCTGAAGTCCCGATCGCCATGGTTACCACTATTATGGGTAACTGGAAGCTGAGCGTTTTTGACAGATTGCAAAACCTGGCTTTTGTCACTATACATGCAGTTTGCTTAGCTTCCTACATAACTAACATGGAGTTATTGACGGTTCCTTTTGATATTGATCTTATTTGTGCGTTTTTATCAGGCATCAGGCAAATGAATCATCGCAGGTTGATCGTCGTATTCACATTTTTTTATAGCTCCCACTGAGAAATGTCCACGGTTGCAATCAAATTCCCATCAAACGAAAGTGCCGATTACTCAAGTCAGACGTATTGACTGAGAGTTGAGCTGAATACTAAGGCTTTCAGTCAAGGACTGGTTGCCCTTCACAGAGCCGTCTGAGAAATGTGGATTTGTCAATAATCTAAGATGGCCGACTCCGCTATTGTGGACCTAACCTAAGCTAAATCTGCTCTAATCAATGACTCTTGAAAACGTATTAATATTAAATCCTGTAATCGTGTGACAGGACGTGTCAGGAAAATGAGAGATTATGTTGAGTTAAGTAGTGGGGTATAACAATATACAAAGCACCGTTAATGAGGTTTAAGTGAGGTGAATAAATTATCCCAGCACTTTTGG
The DNA here is from genome assembly GCF_001515645.1 of Sinocyclocheilus grahami. Lineage (NCBI taxonomy): Eukaryota > Metazoa > Chordata > Actinopteri > Cypriniformes > Cyprinidae > Sinocyclocheilus > Sinocyclocheilus grahami. The sequence goes on from NW_015522518.1 coordinate 1,055, forward strand.
CAATGAGGAGCATTGTTGCAGAAACGATCTCAAAAACCAAAAAAAGCTCCATATTCTCTTCCATCTGGCAGAGGTGATTAGCTGAAGTTGGGCAGATGGTGCCATGGCTAGGTTCCTCGTAGCTTTGGGGGTAATCTACACATACTTCCTTACAAGGCCACTTGGATCAGTGTGTTCTGTTAGCAGAGCTCATCGCCACTCAATCTGCACTCACAGGATTTCACAACGTTCTGTATATTTGTCCTGTATTCCGGTTAAAAAAGCGGAAACAACCTTTAAACTATAGACCGTTATTTGTGAAGCAGGAATGTGTAAGATGATCATACAGAAAATGTATATTTTTTACATAATTATGCTCACCAAGGCCGTATTTATTAGATAATAATAATGTGAAATATTATTGCAATTTAAAATGGCTGTTGAATATATTTTAAAATGTAATTTATTCCTGTGATGGAAAAGCT
>NW_015522519.1:0-1518 GCF_001515645.1 Sinocyclocheilus grahami
TAGATAGATAGATAGATAGATAGATAGATAGATATAAATGGTCAGGATAGATAGATAGATAGATAAAAATGGTCAGGATAGATAGATAGATAGATAGATAGATAGATAGATCTAAATAGTCAGATAGATAGATAGATAGATAGATAGATAAATAGATAGATAGATAGATAGATAGATAGATAGATCTAAATAGTCAGATAGATAGATAGATAGATAGATAGATAAATAGATAGATAGATAGATAGATAGATAGATAGATCTAAATAGTCAGATAGATAGATAGATAGATAGATAGATAAATAGATAGATAGATAGATAGATAGATAGATAGATCTAAATAGTCAGATAGATAGATAGATAGATAGATAGATAAATAGATAGATAGATAGATAGATAGATAGATAGATCTAAATAGTCAGATAGATAGATAGATAGATAGATAGATAAATAGATAGATAGATAGATAGATAGAAATAGTCAGATAGATAGATAGATAGATTAAATAAATTTAAATGGCTTAGAAATAGTACATAGAATGGCAGTTTAATTGAGTCTGTGTGTTTAAATTTGAATTTTGATGCAATGTTCAGATCAGCCAAGACTGTTCAATGAAAGTCTATGGGATTTTTCCAAGGTTTGATTGTCATTTTTAGGAAAACTGTAAGTTGGATCAGTCAGAAAAGATAAAGCAACCCGAGTCAGAACAGTCTGAAGGTCTGACCCAAGTTTGGTGCTTGTAGCTTTAAAGCTCTAGGAGGAGATACTGTTCAAATTGTTGGTCAGAAGAAGAAAAATATACGTTTAAATACAATATCAGTAAGTTGGCTTTTTCAAACTGCTGTTGATGTTTTAATGTTCTACGGTGAAAATGCTCTGAATATCTGAAAAAGCAAACATACCAACAAAATACAAACAATATTTTATTAAAAAAGGGAATTCGAGAGATCAGTTTTAAAAAAAAGGCACAAACAAAAACAGAAAAAAATTTTTTGTAAAAAAAAAAAAAACGTAACAGAAAATCAGAAACTGTGGCACAGGAAGACAAATGACTGGCTAAAAGCTCTGGTTAACATGCAAACAAACGGTTTCTTCAGCTACCTGTACAAAATGTGTTATTGCATAAATAAAGAATGTTTTTAAAAGCTGTTCAAGAGACAAGCCATCAGCATCACAAACATACAGTACTGACTTCTGTACAACCACCCATTTCTAGAGATCTAGTCTACCGACCCAATACAACTAAACACATGTAATTTCTTGAGGCACACTGAACAAACTCTGAACTCTGCAGGTTTGAATTACAGCTTCACTACGATAACGTTTAACGGTTCTGTTGTGTATGGCTTTATCCGGTGAACAGCGTGAACACCCGATGTTAGCAGCAATCCATTTTGAAACGATGAAATGAGCTGGTCACAAAATTAGCAGCTACTAATTGACTTATTAATTATAGATCATTTATAATAGTTTAGATAGATGTAATCAGTCTGAATTCAAATCAACATATCATCATTTCAT
>NW_015522520.1:0-1518 GCF_001515645.1 Sinocyclocheilus grahami
TAATTTGTTGGTTTTAATTGAACATTTAAAATCCATTACAGTGTTTTAAAGAGAATAATGACAGCTGCAAAAAAAAATGCATGAAGAAAATTGTTTTATGCTTGCCCTGAGATTTTAATGTCAATTAAGAACATTTTCACCCTAAATATCTTTTTTTAAACGCAAAATCAATTAGATTTTGTAGTATTTACAGATTGCAGTTGCATTGGTTGTGCTGACTTTAATTTGTTGATTAACAAAATGTTTTTAATATATTATTTACAGTAATCTAAAGAAAATAATACAAGCTAAAAAAAATGCATAAAGAAAATTAGGTTTGCAGTAGTTCACTGCATTATTTTCATGTAAATTCAACCCAATTCTCATTGTTTTGTTCCAAAATCAAATATATAACAAGTGTTATTTGCATATCATAGTTGCATTGGTTTTATAAAATAAATCTATTATTTACAGTAATATAAAACAAATGATAACTGCATGCAAAAATAAAAATGCAGAAAATAAAATAAATTTTTTGTTTGCACTTTGACATTCACCCCAAATCTCGTTATTCTGAGGCAAAATCAGTTATGTTTTGCGCTGATGACAGATCATAGTTGCATTGGTTGTATACTGACTCTAGACTCGAAAAAAGTCTAAAGAGAATATCAAGGTGCATCACAGTAATGACAAATTGATTGTTATGAAACAAGCAGCTTCATTTTCTTTGTGCAGAATATAATTTCTTGCAATTTGAGGTAAATAATGTTCCTGCGGTTTTCGTTAAATTCACCTGTGAAATGATCAACTCTGTCGACTGAGATTGAAATTACATTTTATATACAATAAATGTAATAAATCCAAATATGTGTGTATTTTGGGGGTGTTTAGAAGTATTTTCTGTCATTTCGATCTGAGAAGAGCTTTGGATTTAATTGATTTTCTTCTATACCATGTTCTTATGAAAAGGTTGTGTGCAGATGTGACCAGATGCATTTTTCATGCATAAAATGTGTATTTTTCAACTGAAGCCTTTGGTAGTTCTGCAGGATAAAGTCATGCTGGTGTTTCTGTCGCCAATCATGTGAGGTGAGTATATGAAATTACTGATGTCTGACATTATGTCTGTCTGTGTGTGTGTGTGTGTGTGTGTGTGTGTGTTTGTGTGTGTGTGTGTGTGTGTGTGTGTGTGTGAGAGAGAGAGAGAGCATTACAGCTCCAAACCTCCACACACACATTCACAGTCTTATTTCTCAAAAGGACAGTAAACAAATAAACACACAGCTCAAAATAATGTGATCAAACCCTAAACATAAACGTACAGCAACGAGCAAGAACACCCTAGCAACGCAAGAAGCATACCAACACAGGATAATCACTACATCCAAAATGCTTAGCTTAACTTGGCAACCATTCACAACACTTGAGCGAACGTGTTACTAGCATGCTAAAAACACTCAGGTCACCGTATAACCTGGCAACCAGCCACAACATGCTAGCAACCACATGCCAGTGTGCTAAAATAACACCTAACACCAT
>NW_015522521.1:0-1518 GCF_001515645.1 Sinocyclocheilus grahami
ATGAGTTTGGATTCTTCACCGTCTGTGTCTAAAAATGATCCACATCTGTGAATATCAGCTCACTGCTGAGGGCCATTCTGAGTCATGTAGTTTTGAATATGTCTGTGACTGAGTGTGAGGCAGCTTTAGACAGCTGTAAATATGTTGCACAAGTGCTTATGTAAATCTAAGCTAAAAAGGAATGGAATGTCTACAGTATGATTTTACTCCAGTAAGATTTAAAGGGATAGTTCACCCAAAAGAAGAAAAATTCTGTTGCCATTTGCTTAATTGAAGAATATATTTTGAGACACAATGCAAGTGAGTGGGGTCCAATGTTGCTTAGACCCCAACATTCTTTGATATATCTTCTTTTGTGTTCCACAGAAGCAAGAAAGTCGTACAGGTTTGATGAATTTGGGTGAACTGTCCGTTTAAGACATGTGAGATGGATTCATCTTGATGAACAGTGCCAGTAAACTTTTAGGCTACCAGGTCTCTTACGTGCTATAAAATACACACCTCTTGTAAAATGTGTTTGCAGTCACATGAATATTCCCTCTCATTACCCTCCTCATCTCAGGTGGCCTTGCAGAGCTTCTTCAAGCATGTTTATGATCATCCTCTAAAGGGTTTCTTTACCACAGAGCATAAATCGATACTCTGACATATATCGATCCACTGCACAGGGCTTGTACACTCTATCATTATTATGTAATTATGGGCAAGAATAGCCAGAGTACTGCATTATCAACTGTATGAACCCTGTTAAGAAGTGTTAAATTGCTGAGAAAATGTGCAGAGCGGCGGGTCACGAGGACTGGAATTGAGAACCACTGGTTTTAAGAACTGTTCACTTAAAGGTTCTTTGGGGAAAATAGTTATTCTATTTTTTTCTTCTATAAAACACCCTTTTGGAACCTTTGTTTTAAGAGTGTAAAGAAATGTGCATGCAGAAATGTTGCAACGCACAGTAGAAAACGCAGTGGAACTGTATGTATTGCACGGCAGCTTCCACATGTAACAATGGATGTGGTTTCATTTACATGATCGTGTTACGTTGAGAGGTCTACGGCAGACAATAGTGAAAAAAATCCCATCTGCTGCCACGATTCAGGATATTAATCCCCTCCCCTCATACACACACACACACACACATACCAAATTTCTCATCTTCTAAATCCTCTGTTCGTTCGCGATGCCTCGTCAAGCAGGCACTCCAGCATTCAAGCGGATAAAGGCAAAACAAGATGTGATAGACCAAGAGAGATTGCACTGAGATCAAACTTAAGACACATTAACAGCTTTTATTGGGTACTTTTTGAAGACAAGCGCTTCTGCAATGCACATCCCCTATAATCTTGTATTATTGCGTTGGTATTTGAGATATTGTGTTGTAAGTAAAGATGCAGGACTGTGGAAAGCGTGTTCATGATTGCATTGGAGAAGAGATGACCTGTGATGAGTGTGTGTGTGTGTGTGCGCGCGTTTTTCTGACAAATGAGGACATCAATTTGTATAATGACAAGGGTATGACAT
>NW_015522522.1:0-1517 GCF_001515645.1 Sinocyclocheilus grahami
TTAGGATTTAAAATATTCTAAAACTAAAACTTAGCAGAGCCTGTCAGACACTGCTGTACCCCGCAGAGGTGAACTGTGGCAAGGGGGTCCTTTAGAGTGACAGCTTTCCCTGATATTCCCTGATTTTATTACATTTTATTGAATGTCTAACGGTGTTGACAAAAAGTGGGGACGCAACTTTAAAATCTTATGAAACATGCATGTGTCATTAAAAAAAACAACCTTGCTTTGATAGGAGATATTATAAAGTGTTGCTTTTGATAAAACAAGCTATTTTTCATCATTAAAAAAACATTTGTATCCATTTTATTGCATATGAATGATTGAGCCCTTCTCTGTGGACACACTGTTTTAGATGTAGTGAGAGGACATTAAGAAACACAGATTTGGTATAATAATTAAATTGAAGGTGATAATTGTGTTAAATACATTCTATTATTAATCCCACATGACATTTCAAATGGAAAATATTTTTATTTTTTAAACCTAATAGCAGTTACCCTTGCTGGACCTGTTTTGTCCCACGTCTCAAGAATGACTGAGGAACTATTCTTAATATGGTCCTTTTTGTAAGTAACCTCACTTGTAGTTTTACAGTCGGAAAAAGAGTCAAATAAAACGTGCCCAAGGGAAAGTAGCTCACTGACCTTTTGTACACGACACGACCCAAATAACATGATGATTTAACAACCTGATCCATGAGCTCGTGGGGACTATTTTAATTGCCGAGGACATAATATAACGTCAGTTTAACCAGTAAAGAGTAAGCAATCGTGTGTTAAACGTGCTTGTGTGTGTGTGTACACACAGCAATGTTGTCGGTAATTCTTTAACCGTGTGTGCTCCGAGCCGCGTCACGCGCTCGGCTTATTCAACGCACACATTGGGTCGCGCGGGGGTCTGGCCAGAACGCGGAACGCTAGTGGCTGATGACGGGGTGGTGTTGCCCTGGAGTGGGCGGGGTCTGGTTTGAGTGGGCGGAGACTTTGGGATCCTGACAGCGTCCAGCGCGCAGCAGCACACACATACATACACACTCACACATTTACAGTGAATAAGACACGGTTGTTCTGCGCTATAGAGAGGTAAGCGATGAATTTTAACTCTCACTCCTATATTTTTTCGAAACGAGCGAAAAGTTTAATCTGTGGGTGTGCACTGGGAGGGGAAAAAAACGGGTGCCCTAAAGAACTTGTGAGTAAATAAAACCAGTGGGCGAGAGAGGGCTGAGAGGTGTGACTTCTGTTCTAGAATCATAGAGAGTAAAGGAAACTTCAGTGTTGCAGCATTAGAATCATATACTGTAGAGCAATAATTCACAGCTTAATATTTAGGCTGTAAAATGTTTTGTCAGATTGGCTTCACGTGGGTATCATCTAAAATAAATGGTATTATTGGTCTTATTCATTCAATTGAAAACCTGAACAGAATGATTCAGTATGACTAAATCTTACTACAAAAAAAAGCAAAGAAAAAAAAAAACGATCGGGTAAAAATACATTCTTAAAGTAAAGTTG
>NW_015522523.1:0-1517 GCF_001515645.1 Sinocyclocheilus grahami
GGGCATGAAACGGCTCTTTTAATTATTTCAGATAAGTAGTAATGGATAACTACTACATAAATTGTTCTGGTCACACTTTAGATTAGGGTCCAATTCTCACTGTTAACTATAACTTTTGCCTCAATATGCTCCTAATTACTGCTTATTAATACTTAGTAAAGTAGTTGTTACGTTTAAGATTTGGGTAGGATTGAGGATTTAGAATAAGGTCTTGCTGAATAAGACATTAATATGTGCTTTTTAAGTACTAATAAACAGCCAATATCCCAGTAATATTCATGCTAATAACCAACTAGTTAATAGTGGGAATTGGACACTTAAGTATTTAAAGTGAGAAGGGTATGCATTTAAAAGCATGCATTTTAAGGTTAGACTTTATATTTTGACGTTAAATCCACTATTTTATTCTGTGTATATATATATATATGTGTGTGTGTGTGTTCTATGGTCTATATACAGTATTAAGTTCAATTACATAAGAAGTAACTGTAGTTAAATTACAGAAAAAATAAGTAATCCCTTACTTTACGTTTTCAAGGGAAAAGTCATTCAATTACAGTAACTAATTACTTAGTCACTAGTTACACCCAACACTGGTCCTGTCCAAACTGTTGTTGCTATAAAATTAGAAGCGCACAATTTCCTAGAATATCATTATATGCTTCAACATTAATATTTGTACTCATGGAAATTACTAGAGCAGTCAAACCTGTTCATTTGAAGGGGCGTCCCAATACTTTTGTCTATATAGTGTATGTGACTGTTTGAATGACCCTCTGCAGTGTTTCTTTCCAGACTCTCTGGACAATCAGTCGTGGACGCCATCATTCGCTGCCCGTTCCTGTCTCGAGTCCCTCAGACCTTCCTGCAGCAGGCTAGAAAGTCCTTGGTGGCGTACGCCGTGAAGTGTCCCGTCATGATGGACCTTGCGTCGAGGCCGCTGGTGCGCTCGCTCTGCTCCTCGTCCTCCAGCTTCCAGAAAAGTGAGGGCACTCCTCCAGCCGGCGAGGGTCAGTCTCCGCCGCCCTTTGTGCTTGAGTTCAGTGCGCTCGCTTGCCTTGCTGAAGAATGTCCCTCTGCTCTTTGCATTAGGAGCCAAAGAGGCGGCTAGAGTGCACCCCGCGCCGCCCGCCGGTCAAGCGTCCGCCTCCAGATGCCCGTTCCTGGCGGCTGAGATGGGGCAGAGGAACAGCGGCGTGGTGCGGCAGGCCAGCATGGCGCTTCAGGAGGACGTCTCTGAAGTTCGCACCGTGTGCAAAGGTTTGTGAGGAAGTGTTTTAGTGTGTTGGGCTCCGCTGTGGTTTACTGTATGTTAGGGGTTGTGAAGTAATGCGTTTACAAAACTGTTTGGTCAGGCCAGATGATATGCCTGCAAGATTTGGGGAAAATTTGCTAATTGCAATGAAAAAAACATTATAGCTATTACTATGAATATTGTTATTATTACTAAAAATACAAGAAATTTCTAATTCAAAACAGAAAACTAAAAAATAATACACTGACTACTTAAGAAAAAA
>NW_015522524.1:0-1516 GCF_001515645.1 Sinocyclocheilus grahami
CTTTTCCACGACATTCTAATTTATTGAGATGCACCTGTAGATGTGCTATTAAAACATTTGAATACACATGACTCTGCAGTCATACAGTGGGATTATGTAGTAAAATAGGACATCTGAGCTGATTGAAAATGTATAAATCACTGCAAACTTCATAAGTAAAAATTGTCTTGTAACTTTCAACTTGCCCTTTTCCATTTCAGTATAGCCCTCAACAACATTATCAACCATCATAGTGACAATGATACATCAGTACCTGGCTTTAACACATCAACACGCACTTCCATCAGTTTCTCTCGTCCAGAGTAGTCGCTGTAGTCTTGAGTGCAAATTTGAACACATAAGTGTCCTGCTTTTCGAATGGCCAAAAATCCTTTTCCTAAAGTTATGGCCACCGCTGACCCTGAAATTGCAGGAGAAAGTAAAAAATAAAATCCACAATGCATACAATCCATTTTTCACATGGAATATAGACAAAATAATTTAAGTTTATACATTTCATTGAGTCAGGCTTTAGAGATAGTCCCTAAGTTTATACCCCACTCTATATTTAGCCTGTTTGCAGAGGTGTTATATATACTGCAACATGTGAACTGAGCTACAAATACTCTCTTGAGTTCAGACGGTCTTGCTCCACACCAGCTACAAAAGAGAAAGTTTTATACCGAGGATGAAGCCCATGGCATCTATTCCAGCCACCAGGTCAATGGTCTCATTCTGGAATGGTTTGAGAAGATCTTTTACGCAATCTGACAGTGCCTGGATCAGTCAAGGGTGACAGAAAACAGTGAGCAGAGACTACAAACTAGAAAACCCATGGCAGTCAAACACATTCTAACACACTCTCTATTATTCAGACATTGTAGACACAGGTTATTTAAAAACGTATTGGGTCAAGTTTAACTTGCAAAAAGGGTGATTGTTTACCTGTGAATTGCAATAGAGCCTTGATGGATCAAGCCATGCAAACTTTGGACCCTTTGTGTTTGGTGCCATAAGAGACAAGTACCAGCCCTCTTCTCTCTTTTGGGGAACTGCTAAGACATCCATTCTGGAAAGACCGTTAGACTTCTGAAAACTCACCCCGGTAACGGCGTGTATTTGGTGTCAAGTTCATGTAGTGTAAAGTGGGCGTTTTCATGTCTCTCCCAGAGTAATCGCTTAACCATTAGCCACAAACCAGAGCTCTGGAGGCTTTTTGCGTTTACTCAGTTACTGTGTCACTGTTAAACACAAGCATTTTTTTGTAAGGGAACTTTTAAAGGGATATCCTAATGCGAACAAAACTGTAAATGTTATTAATTTTGATAATGCACAACAACGCACTTATAGCCTACTCCGTTATATTTGTATGAACTGAAGTAGCCTAGTTCCAGGGATGACAAAAAGATTCTAAAAAGTTTTATGTTCGATTGTCTGCACCACTCGTCAGGTTTGAGATAGCCAGTCAAATCAAAGAAGCGGGCTGAGCTGTCTTTGGCAGCAACTATGTTCTGCGAGATGTTTTTTTAGAAAGACA
>NW_015522525.1:0-1516 GCF_001515645.1 Sinocyclocheilus grahami
TATCAATCAATATTTTATAGCTATTTTTATTTTATTGTATTGGATATTGAAAGAGGTTTGGGCACTATAAACTGTCTTTCATATGCAAAAGAGCTGTTTAAAGTTTGGTGAAAGGTTTGGAAAGACATCAGGGTGAGTAAATAACTTTAATCTGCATGTAAGCTCCACTACATATCATCCATACTGTTGCATACAGATGGAGCCCGTCATTTTCCTAGCTGTGCCCTCACGCAGCTCCTTCGTGGAGCCCTCTCTGTCCCAGCGCTCACACAGGGAGGCTCCCTAATCAATGACCCCTACATTTCAGAGACTGAGGGGCCTCCCTGTCGCGCACCACACTCCCCTTCCAAACTGTCCTCTCCATTGGACAGGCCCTTTTCACCGATCTGAAGGAGAAAACTACAGAGTCGCGGAGGAGAGCGGGATTAGGAGAGGAGGAGGGAACTGTGGCGAATATGCTTTCCCTCTTGTTTTTCCTCTCTCCTCTACACCAGGCTGCCCGAGCCTCCTGTTTTTTCCCCCTTCCTCATAAAAGAAACGTTCCCATTCACTCCGAACGAGCCAGCTAATAAGGCTGTTAAAGAAAGCGGTGAATGGGGCCTTTCGATCACGGCTTTTCTTTCTTTAGCCCAGATTCTCTCGCTCACTCATACACAGTGAAGCCATCACACACTCCCATAAAAGGTGACAGTTTGGATCGCAATGTGAGGGAAGGTGGAAAAGGAGGGGACAGGCCACAGGTTTTAGGGGTGTGAAATAAAAGGAGGACTATACAGTCTTTCACGCGCATCCCCATCGCCTGTCCCGGCCAGATTTACATTGTTTTTACAGGCCTGCCACATTTAGCAAACACAATAGGACAGAGAGAATGAGAGTCAGAGAGAAAAAGACAGAATTGTGGGTCACGTCGTGCTGTTCTTCACTTTCCTCCCCATCCAGCTGAAAATGTTAGGATCCAACCAACGGTTTAAATCACAAACAATATCTGATGAACTACTAACGCTGTAATATTTGTACTGACTCATCAGCAAAATGAGAAAACATTTAAACAGTGTGGAAAAATATAGAGTAAGAACATGGCTGCATTCCAGTTTGCTATGTTCAGAATGGAATACTAGTTTACTGCATAATGCAAAATGTTGTCACAAATCACCACATCATGTTGCATGCAAGTGGCATCCTGTCATAAAATTATATTTGCATACTATGTACAGCATGACAGTCTGCTAATCTGAATATAGCCAATGTGTCTCAAACCGAAGAACATTATGCAAATAGTACGCTATAGATGCAACTGCACATGCTTTTTCAGCTAATAGGCTATTGGCCACAACCCTTGAACCAGGGTTATTATAATTAACTGAAAGAAAAATGAAAACCATAAAAAAAGCATTTTGATTACTTGAAATAAAATAAACATTAACTGAAATAAAATAGAAAAAAAATACTTGATTTCAGCTAGTTCACAAAACAACATTTCTCATTTTTATTTAGTTTAACTTGATGTACTAAAATA
>NW_015522526.1:0-1516 GCF_001515645.1 Sinocyclocheilus grahami
TAAATATTAAAGTAAATATGGAAGAAAAAGTGTCGTACTTAATGCTGCGCATTTGTTCAGATATCTGACCCTAGTGCTGCTCCTCTGAACAAACACGACTGATTAAGATGAAAGTCACATTCACTAAGGATAGTTGCAGTCTCAGTGATTTGTGTTCTTGGTGATGTTATTGTCCTTCATCAGTTAGTCTATGATTGTCCAGCTCTGGTTTAGCACGCAGTGATTGACGGCGCTGAGAGAGATGCATGAGTGTTTTAAAGAGTGGCGTAACGTTAACATGAGCTTCAAAAGCACATAGGTTGATTCTGCGTTTGTCAGCATGATCGCAGACTATCCGCAGACTTCACCACATCAAGAATGAACAAATATCTGCTCAAATGAGATGTTGTCCTTAGGGATGCAACTAAAGGTGACAGAATTTCAGTTAGTGCTTGATTAGTAGTTTGTTCTCTAGGCAGCTAGATTTTGTCTTATTATCTTGGGACCGAAACATCTTTTAGACAATTATACAAACAGACAATTGGCCAACGCATTGCAAACACATAATTCTGTTGTACAGTACATACTTAACATGTGTTACTATGGCAGAAAAACACCAGATGTGTGTATTTTATGCAGTTGGATTGCAGTCTGCATTGCATGCATTGTTGGATTCATCCAAATTTTTTAACAAAAATTAAAATGAAAACAAAAAAAGATTCTCTTCAAACTGCATGACAGTAGCTCACCTGAAACAGAGAACTGACTGTAAAGGAAGAGTTTACAGTGTAGTGCATGTTAAACCTTACAGCAATGTACTTGTGTTTACAGTCTGATGCATTTCAAAATGATGCATAATGATGCATAAAATCAAGCTAGCATAGATAGAATGATTGGGTTCACATAGCATACTTGCATAGAGTATGTTTTTCTTATAAAAAACAATTTTTTGCAATTCATTAGATTGACTAAAACAACTACACGTTTCTTTTGTTGTGGGAAATAGCCTTGTGTTTATAGTTTAAGAGGGCCTTTGTATGAAGAACAGTGCAGCGTTGCATGCTTGACCGTTTATGTAGCGTCTGCATGTGGTCTCACAGACAGCAGAGCAGAAATGAGGCACATTTGCAGCATGCTGGGACTTTCTCTTCACTCAGCATGACAAGGAAATCCTCGACAAACCTCACTCTGTGTTTTTCCCATCCCTCAGGAGAAGCTCTCCAATTAGCAACGTGTATTCAGTGCTTTACTTGTGACAGGCGAGGAGACGGTAAGCGCTGCAAATCCGCTTCGCTAGCGTTTGCTTCCTCTGGCAGCTGGATTTCATGCGCTCTTATAACATGACGGCACGTCTGTGCTGAGAGTAAACACTCCATGCTTCCTATGATGAAGAGCAGCAGTGGGAGACCTTCATGAGAGAGAACTTATCAAGTTCATACTGCATTCAGAGCTCAGTGCTGGGTTCGATAAGAGTCCCAACTAAAACTAACGCTGAAATTAATATTAAAACCATTAAAAAAAATGCCAAAAAAAATGC
>NW_015522527.1:0-1516 GCF_001515645.1 Sinocyclocheilus grahami
CTTAGATCTTTGAGTTCAGCTCATGAAAAATGGGGACAAAAACAATAGTGTTGCGTTTATAATTTTGTTCAGTATATATATATATTTTTATTATTATTTTTTTTTTTCTCAGTTAAATGTCTTGTTACACTCTGAAATGTAACAAGAAAGAAAGAAAAAGAAAAAGAAACATTTTCTAAAATAATTTAGGACATTTTAAATATTATGATCATAAAATATGATGAGCAACGGCTGGGGAATTGTTAAAAACAAGTTTGCACATTTGTTTCCATAGGCGGATTAATCTAAATCCACATATCACCTGTGAGAGCTTCAATAAAACTCTTTGGAGCCTTGTTCATATCAGGGATAAGCAGTGAATGGCCTTGTCAGTTATCCCATAGGGCTCAGATAACAATGAAAGTCTCTCAAGAACCACAGTTTATGTCAGAGGTCAGACTGTCTGCCATAATTTAGCTGTGCCGTTGCCAAGAGCTGTCACAAACGGCTGTTTATGCAACACTTCTTCCCTTCTGCTATAACCCTCAAATCTCATTCCCGCTTGTGTCCAATTCAGGATGATTGACATGTAGAGATTGAAGCTGGAGTGGCTGTAGCTTTAGCCCTTTCAGTCTGGGTAATTAGTGTCCCTCCACTGGCCATGCTCTCCTTGATTTATGTTTGGCGCCGGAAAGCTGACAATGTCTGCCATCCATCAACATGATTCAGACAGTGGGGTGGTCTGGATTTTTAGAGTCTGAGTAAAGCCCGCTATGCACTGTACAATTTTTTGGATTCCTTTAAAATAATACCCTGGCAGATTGTACAATGTGATCTCAAGGAGACAGGCAACACAGATATGTGACGTGGTTGTATGATAAACTGTAGCTAAAACATTTAGCCACAATTCGTTGACAGCCGCTCATAGACTGGATTGGACAAGTTCAAGACAGTAGTCCAAATCAAATTGAATCAATTTGATCACCATACAGGCATTTAAAAGTTCATAAAAAAAAAGAACAAAGTGGCATCAATGAATTTGAATTTACAGTAGGTGTTTGTAAAAAGTGGAGCTGTGAGTGTGGGAGGATTTTGAACAGTCAGGCATAGAATGGTACGGCACTTTTCGTTTCGTTTTTTTTTTCTTTTTTTTTCAGTTGAGACTCAACTCTTTGGTTGTAAAGTGGCGGACACATCGCAAATGAAATGTTGCAAGCATTTTTCATATCAATATTTTTAGTAGCCCGGGAATCTCAAGAAGTTAATATTACTCGGACACAAGCAATATTAACTTCTCCTCCATTGATGTTCAGTTGTAGTACGAGTAGGATGTAGTGGTTGATCAGTGTGGTATTTGCCCCGCCCCTCCTCCACTGTGATTGGACGGATGAATAAAAAGTGACAGTGATGAGTGCTGCATTTTACAAAAGTTAAACATTCTTCAACTCTCTGCACCAAGAAAAAAAGAAAGAAAAAAAAACATGAAAAAGATGCTTTGTCATTGAAAACAATTGGAAAAAAATACTCTATCCTCGGG
>NW_015522528.1:0-1516 GCF_001515645.1 Sinocyclocheilus grahami
ACACTGGCAGGCAAGACAGAGCAGGTTGCTTTTGGTATGAAACAAAATCTCAGCTTTAAAATTTTGTAATTTTTAAAGAAATTCAAACAATAAATACGGTTTTGTGGCTTTTTAATGTGTTGTGACAAATCGCTGTAGCGCCTCAGATTCAAGCGCCATGTAAACCGATCATCTCTTCCTCTACTAGTTATAGCACAAAATAAACACCATTTTTCAAGTTCAAGTCGACCAACGTTAATCTACTCTTCTGTCTTGTTTGTTTGTTGGACAAAATGCTAGATTTGGCATTATGATTGGACAGATCACCTGTCCATCAAACTTCCAGCGAAGGGTTAATTGATTTCCGTAGTTTTTTTTGTGTGTGTGTGTAACACAAAAGGTATTTCAAAGATATTGGGAACCAAACAGTTTTTGGGTCCCATTGACTTCCATTGTATTTTTGTGGTACCCACAAGGAAATATTTTGAAGGTTGTCGGTAACCAAATGTTTCTGGGTCCCATTGACCTCCATAGTATTTTCTGCAGAACAAAAAAAAAGAAGATATTCTGAAGATTGTTGGTACCAAATGGCTTCGTGTTCCATTGACTTCCATAGTGTGGATAAAAAAAATACTATGGAAGTCAATGAAAAATTTTTTTTAGGATTGTTGTTAACCTAACAATTTTGGCTCCCATTGACTTACATTGAACAGTATGGAAATGCTATCAAAGTCAATGGGACCCCAAACAGTTTGTTTAAAAAGTCTTCAAAATGCCTTTTTTTGCATTCCACAGAAAAAAAACTAACAAAACTCATACAGATTTAGAACAACATGAGGGTGAATAAATGATGATTTATTTTTTTGGATGATATAAAATAAATAGGGTGACAAATAAAGAAATGCTTGCAATAAATGAGAAAATAAAACCGAATGCAAGGGGAAAGAATTTACACCTAAAGTAATTTTAATATAAATTACAATTGGTCATGCCTAGTGACATCTCTTTGTCTCTGTAGCCTGTAGCGGAGGATACGCCGAACCTGACGTGACCCTGTGCACCCCACACCAGTGTTTTCAGAGCAGCGTGCCGCACTACGCTGAAACCGACATCATCAGCCTGCAGGGGGTCACCGGCAGCAACATGTACGCCGTTCCGGCCCTCACCGTAGATTCCCTGACACGGAAGGACATCTCAGTGGCCGAGTTCCCACGAGAGAGACTGCTGTTCAGAGAGAAACTGGGAGAAGGCCAATTTGGTGAGGTGAGTCTGGATGAAGCACAGCAGGAGGTTTTATTACCGCTGCTGTTGTTCTGTTGGCTCGCTTCTGGACGCACTTGAATTGTCTTTTATTTGTTAGTTGGGATGTTTTCGCGCACTGTTTACACTGTTTTATACAAACAGTGCTGCAATGCCTGATATTTGTTCGGTGAAATTACAGTGTTTCCCAGAAAACCCTGTTATTAGTGACCACACATGACTATTATGTATGGCTTTATTAAAGGGGTCATATGATGCGATTTCAAGTTTTCCTTTC
>NW_015522529.1:0-1515 GCF_001515645.1 Sinocyclocheilus grahami
ATATATATTAGTATGTGAAATATTTTATATATGCGTGTATAAATTGTTTTTACACAGGTAACACTTTTTATACTAAGAAAGTATAAACTTAGAAATGTATACTCGTAAATACTTGTAAATATATACTAAATACTTAGAAAGCCATAAGTTTTGCTCAGATGCCGCAAACGAGTTATCAGAACATAAGATCATTCAGATCAGAATACAGTTTTCTCCCAAATCAAAATATAATCATTCATTTTCAAAGACATCATATAGTTCTGATTTTAAATAACTTTTATATTATCAGACATGAATGCTTCTTTCTCAATTAACACACACATCAGTACCTTGGCTAGTGCCAGCAGTCTCTGCAGTTCTTCACCAGGTTGCCACTTGTCTGCCCCCCTACTGGGAGACTCTGGATTCGAGTTTTCATTCAGAATGCCTTTTTTAAAGAAACACTCATGAAACCTTGTGTTCAGATCTGACACTTTCCTCCAAACCCTGCTGCTCTGAAGGGCAAGCCACCATTGCCTGCCTCTCTCTCCAGCCAGCCTTCCCACAATACACCTCAACATCTGAGAGCCAGCGCTTAGTGCAGCACAAACAAATCTCCAACAAGAAAGTAGAGCATGTCGAGCCCAACGAGCAGACCTGCCAATGCTTTCTATTACAGCTACACTTGAACACCAGCTCCAGTCCAGGATTCGCCTCAAATCTTGCGACATGCCTGGAATATCTGTGACTTTGGAAAGCATGTGTGCTCCAAAGTCGTATAGTGCAAGTGCAGATGATTCAACAGCAACCCCACAGCGGTGGGTCAAAGAGATGATGAGCTCCACAACAATATGGATGCAGGAAATGCACCAGGGGCTGACGAAATCTGCCAGGAAATCCCGACACACCACGACCAGCTGGATCCCATTTTTCCTTCGTACGCGGCTGTGATTTTGCAGATGCTGGTTTCGTCGCTTCAGCTGCTTGTGTCTGCTGGGCCCAGATGATGCAAGGAAGGATTTATGAGACATGGAAGATGTCCACAATGGTGTTTGATCGCAAGGCCCCTGCCCTGATCCACTCTTTTTGGGCTTTCCTTTCCTACCCATTCCAGCATTGCGGGATCTAGACTCCCCATTGCCTCCAAACTCACTCTCCAATTCAATTTTTCCCCCTCCTTCACATTTCTCCTTGTCCTTCTCGGAAATCCCATCTTGCACCTGATCATTCTTCAAATCTTCGGTTTTGGTATTTTGCTCCTCATTCTCGTCTACTTCCAAATCAAAGTCTTCATCAGGGAATTCACAATCAAAATCAAGCACATCAAGCGCCTCATGTTCACAGTCAGGTGCTTGAGACGATAACACATGGCTGTCATTTCCATAACACGGACTGGCCAGAGAAACAATGGGCGGCTCCACTGTATCCCATTGTACAGCCATGTCTTCTTCCATATTGCTCAAATATCCAAAGGGTCACACCCTCAGGCTTAAAACAGTCATGAGGAGATCCATCTTGAGCTTCAGGGTGGCAGCA
>NW_015522530.1:0-1515 GCF_001515645.1 Sinocyclocheilus grahami
TTAATTGTTCCTCTGTGCAAGTCAAAACAAGATTAAAGAAAAAAAGCACATAGTTAATAATATACTTTTTACTTTTTAATAAGTCTCAAAGCTACGTATAAATACACACACACACACACACAAACTAAACAAACAAAAGGTGATTTGTGTGACATCAGCGTATTTTCATTTTAAATGTGCTGAGGCTATTTTGGCTCTAAGGAAGCTGCTGGTAAATGTTCAGTGGAAGTCAAGTGCATGTTGATAGCACTGACAAATGAATCTGTGCAAGGTACTATAAACTCCTACATGCAATCTGGACTTGTCATCTTGTGAATCACTCCCTCACCAAATGCTCCACCATCTGACTGCCTGAGAATAAATCTGGAAATTATCATCATAAGCCAAATCTTACAGTGGTCCTTACAAACATGGCCAATCCAATAGAGAAACAGTTCTAGAAATACGACACAGCCGTATGAACACACCTGAAACGCTCCTGTCCTGCTGTATCCCAGATCTGGAGCTTGACAAACTTACTGACCACACTGATTACCTTCGAGCCAAATTCAACCCCAATAGTGTGATTCGAGTCATCTTTGACTGGAGGAACAAGGAAAAGACATCAGCAACAGAACAGTGACATTTGAGATTTTTCATAGATTTGTTTCTCAATGTTGAATGGCAAGACAACAGAAACTGACATACATCTTTTTTCTATAAAATGATGAAGCAGACAAGATTTTCCAGTTCCTGCATTTCCTATCACAAGGAACTTAAACAGGAAATCTAGAGGGGAGGAAAACCAAAACAATAAAGATGTTTTCTCAAGAACTGCATAGAATTCTCATAATAAATAAAAGAGTATAGGAATGCTACTATATCAAACATTAACCAGACTATAGGCTATTAATACTCAGTCATAATCTGTACACTAAAGAGATATGTCATAACATCCAGGTTATATATCCAAATAAATAACGGCTTTCTATAGTCATTATTATTGTCAGTACTGTATAATTGACTAATCAAAGATTAATAAACACTTATATGAATGGCGTCGACAGATGAAACATATGGCAGACAGATAGCTGCTGCCTAGCTGGCACTGAACAGAGCTTGCAAGCAAATACTGTGATGAATGAGCTCGGGACACCTGCTAAACTTCATTATATGCTGTCGATAAGAAGTGTGGCAGGAGAAAAGGAAAATTAGTCACCCTACCGTATGTCTCTGACATGACTGGCGCTGTGTTTCTAGTCTATTTATACTGTGTTTCCTTCTTTCAAGGCAATCAACAAGGATATCAAATAAAGGGAAATCCCTTCGAGGATTTCGCGCATCCTTGTCGGAAGTTTGTGTAGCAGCTACTTCCTGTTGAGATTTTCAAAATAAAAGTCCAGGACTCTTTGCAAAATGACACAAAATGCACGATTTTTCTAAAAGTGATGAAAATAAATAAACAATTACTTTTATTCTTGGTCATGAGTGTTTTTTGTTGTTGTTGGTGTATTTCACAGACATGTATGTAAATCT
>NW_015522531.1:0-1515 GCF_001515645.1 Sinocyclocheilus grahami
AAACACAAACACAAACACAAACACAAACACACACACACACACACAGTGAATGTGTAGATCAAACTAATTTTGTTTTTAAAATTTGTTTAGTTGTATGCATGGTGCATGCATACAACTAACATTACATCTCATCCTTTTATCTACTTAGTTGGTTTGTCTCTAGGGAATCAAATTTTTTTTCTTATCTTCTTTATTTTTTCACATAGGATGTAGGGCATTACTAGTTGTATCTTGTTTGAAGTAAGAAGTCTTTATTGACACAGAGGAGACACAGAGAAGGAGAAAGAGAGCGAGTGAGTTAGTGGAAGAGGTAGAGAGCATGTGAGGTAAATCTCACATGATAGTCATTTGATAGTCATTTGCAAACACATATCTGTCCCAGTGTCCTCGTTTTCCATGTTTGAATAAGTGCGTGCGTGTGTGTGTGTGTGTGTGTGTGTTTTTGGATTTATTTAGCTATCCTTTGGAGACAAGTGTGTCTACAGCAGTTATTTAAATATGATAAAACCTCTCTTTGAGGTTGCCCTCATTTGGAGAATCATAATGTTAAAAAAAACAGATAGTGTTGTTGGGGTTAAAGTCATTATAATTAGCTTTTTATAAAAACAAAAGTGGTCTGTGATGTCCTCGTTTTGATACAATAAACATCCACATCAAAAGCACAGGTTCTTCATTGACATATTAGGTGCTTCTGTGGAAAGGCAGAGGGGCACCAGGACACATGACACAGGTCAGGTCAGCTGTACAAAATGAGATGAGATGGTCAGATATAAATACATGGCAAGGAATTGCTTTCTTACCAGTAACATTGTTTATTTGAAGAATGAGTGTGTTTTGATGTGGAGAAAGAGAGAAGATGGAGAGAGACACAGAGAATGTGAGTTGAAAATCTCAGAAACGCTCTCAAAGTTCATGAATAATTGATAGCCTGCGAGAAGATGCTGTTAGTTCTAGTAAACTTTCCTTATTCTTTCTGGTATGTAAAAATAAATAACACTTTTGGAGCGTTATTTCGCCCCTCAAAAATTGTGTGTTGTTGGTGTGTGGGTGTGTATAAGTATACGTGGGACATATAATTCCTATGTACATGTGTGGAGATGTGTTTGTTTTGTGTCATCTTTGCATGTGCACTGAAAAAAAGTGTTTTTCTTACTACGTATTTTTGTTTTCCAGTACAAATATCTAAACATTTTAAAATAAAGACACATCTACTTGAGGGAAAAAAACTAAACTGAAAAAGAAGACAAATTTATTTTTCTTTCCCCATTGGCAGATATTGTTTTCTTCTTTTAAGCTTAAACACTTAATTTTTGATATGCTTTTTGGAAAATGATTGGACTTGATTTAAGAAAGTCTGGATATTTGTACTGGGGGGAAAAACAGTAAGAAAATCACTTTTTGTGATTGGAAGGTGAAAGGTGGACACACATCTTACATTAAAAAAAACCAATGTGTTTAAAGGTTTACCTTACTTTAGAGACAACAAAAGCACAGAAAGCTTGACAGTCTTATGTC
>NW_015522532.1:0-1515 GCF_001515645.1 Sinocyclocheilus grahami
TTTAAAACCCTAATTTAAGTGATTGTTATCTAACAAAAAATATATATATAAACGAAAATAAAAACTAATTTTATTATAGTTCTTTAAATTTCTATTACATGAGATCTGCGCAACTTTTGTACAGTTTAAAACCCCGATTTGTTATTTTCTAGCAAAAAACATTAATTAAAATCCAATTAAATATGATCAACCAACTAAATTTGATAATGATCAACACTTTTAACAATTTTATTGACTTAGCCCGGTTAATTAAAGGCTTTTTTTATCTTTACTATACAAATGCCTTGGAGTATTTCATCTATTCAGTTTAAATTTTATAATAGTTCTTTATTATAATTTATAATTTGTTATCCTATCTAGCAATAAACCATTCAAATTAAATGGCTTTTTTGGTCAAAAGGGTAGGATGGTTGCACTTGATGATAATTTGTGTAAAACAATAAAATGTTGAGATTAATCCTTTGCATCTAAATTTGTAAAATGAAAAAATTTGGAGAAATGGGGGAAAATATGATGCATATAAAACTAGCTCGGTTTCATGCCAAGTTAATAGTATGTTATATAACAGTGCGTCAAACATATTTATTTACTCTTGCGGAGAAAAAAAAAAGTAATGGGACACCAAAGTGTGCGGTTCTCATGGAAAGTGCCAAACAGAAGAAGTTTGAAATTTGAGTATGTCACACCTACCTGCTGGTCTCCCTCTTGATATTCGTCTACGGACACAGACTGTGCAGCCATCATACTCAAAGTGGCCACTGCCAACCCTGGGGCATTATATGGGCAGGCAGCAGGAAACGACCTAGAAGTGACCACATGCAACCTTTTTAAAGGCTCTAGTCTCAAACAACATTATAGGACTTATTGAAAACTGCTGTCTTAACCACTTTTTAACTTATCCAACATGAAGATACTGGTTTATTTATTTATTTTCGTATTCAACACATGCAGCTAATCAAAGGGGGAATGCATGGAGCAATCTTGCAAAGGGAAGCCTGAATGTATTGATATGCAAATCCAGTGTTATATACTGTAGAGAGCCATTTCCGTGCTTTACAACACATCTGCTGTGGAGGGTGCGAATACTTATCTCGCGTCTTGCGACACTGGGGTTTATCAGTAAACACATGCTATTTATTTCCCAACGAAATGCCACACATATTGGCACGGATGTTTTAAGTCAATCTCAATCAGAATGCATTTGATAACTTCGGTTACAAACATAAATCAACTCCAGCTAAAGCCTTGTTGGTGTAAAAGCGAAATGTGAAGCACTAAACTGAGACGCATTACAGTCAGCTCGTTTAGCCATTGACTGAGACTGAACTTTGAAGAACGAGAGAAGACTCGTCGGTCCGGCCTAAATGCTCTCGTTACTTGGACTGGGAAGTAAAGGGAGCAGCGGGTGCTGAAGTAGGAAGCGCCATGTTCCTCGGTAACAAACGGCCAGAGCTGTTAGCTAGTGCTTTATTAGCCGCTAGCAAGCCAAGCACAGTCGCTACAGAGGCTCGCACA
>NW_015522533.1:0-1515 GCF_001515645.1 Sinocyclocheilus grahami
ACGTTAGAACTGTGTGGACAGAGGAGCATTTTATATACTGTAGGTATCATGTATGGTGTGGGTGTGCAGTGGGAGGTTTATAATGGTGTCGAGTTTTATATCGGGCAAAACATTGAGAAACTTTTATATATAATGAGTCTTGATCCAGTTGCACATCATATAAAAGTTTGGGGTTGGTATGATTTTTTAAAATGTTTTTGAAAGACGCCTCTTCTGCTCACCAAGGCTGCATTTATTTGATCAAAATACAGTAAACAGTCAAATATTATTACAATTTAGCTTGCTATTTTTCAGGATTCACAGATGAATAGAAAGTGCAAAATAACAGCATTTGTTTGAAATAGAAATCTTTTGTAATATTATAAATGTCTCGACTGTCACTTTTGATAAATATAATGAGTATTGAGTAAAAATCTGACCCCAAACTTTAGAATTTTTATATGAATGAAACTTAGTTTTGGTTACAACACACAATGTAATTTGATTGATTAATTTATTTTTTATTTATTTACAAATTATTTAGTTTGAACACAAACTACCTTGTGCTACATCACCGAGCATCCAACCAGCTGCATGACTAGATTAGTCTGTCATGAATTGCTTTTGTTTCTCTTTTGTAAGTCATTTTGCATAAATGTAATACTTGGACATGGATACCAAGGCTTGGTCGCTGCAGACGAATGTCCTTCAGTGCTTCGGTCAGCTGATTTCTGTCATGCATTATTGTTGGCACAGTGAAATCATGAACATTGTCAAAGCACACGTTAAATGAGCGAGTTTCCCCACAGACGAGAACGAGCGTCTCAAAGACTGTCTCAGCGAGGGATTTCAGACACACGCTGGCAAAGATAAGGTGGATTAATGTGAAATGAAGTCTTGAAAGCTACTCGTGTGCGGCGTAACACACAAAGACGTGAACATACACTCGCTCACATACGAGCGTACGCACACGAGAGCGTCCCAGTTCCCTGGAAGTCATGGATTAACCTCTTATTAATGATGTGGGACATGAAGCTCTTCACTAGAGCGCTGTTGGTTTCAGCAGACACAAGTCTTAAATTAAACTAATTTCTGTAGGCACTTTAAACAAGCATATTAAAGTGAAACTCATACGGCTTCGCGTGAAGGCGCTCTCTGAGATTATGCATTTATTGATTTATTGTTTCCTTCTAGGGTTTCATGATGCAATAGGTTTTCATCACATTTTGACCTAAAAAACCTCTGTATTCTTATATTAAGCTTTTCAGAAAATCACTTTCTGAAGGGAACCATTTGCAAGTGTAATATATGTACCTCTATTCAATTTCCATTTATAAAATATATTGTCATATGACATAAAAATATATGAAACCTATTAAGAAATATACACGCAAACACATCCTAAAACTCATCAATGCATGTTGACATTTTTTAAGTAAATATGAAAGATTTAAAGAAAATTAAAACATAACAAATTACAAAAACATGCTGTTTTTTTTGTATATATGTTGTTTTAATAAAGTTGCATGTATAAAT
>NW_015522534.1:0-1515 GCF_001515645.1 Sinocyclocheilus grahami
AATAAATAAATAAAAAAAAAATATATATATATATATATATATATAATCAATACAACATGCAAGATCAACTCAATAATAAATCAATAATTTATTTTATATATTTATAGCTTTTTGAATATAATTGTGTTTATTTACTTATTTGGCCATATTGGTTGTCATTCTAATCTGTAAAGCATCAGGAAGTTTTTGGAAAAAGCTTATTGTAAAACAGTGAACGTTACTGAGTTTCAGGGAAGTAACTTCACCCTAACCTTTATCTGTACCTTTAAAACTACAGCAGAAAACCACAGGTTTCTGAAGAGACATGCTCTGCAGAGTGAGGCGGATTTCCTGTGTTCTTTGACTCTGATGCAAACACAGTACATGAAGACTGCTGACATGACAGTGTTATTTCAAGTAGCACCAAACAGACTCAGAAAAGAAATCCAGAAAGTAATTTTTATAGAAACTACTCCCAAACTGTTGTAACATGCAGTTATGTTACATCAATGAAAGCATTTTATAGTAATAATGCCCAATCTATCATAATCTAATCGAACTGATAATCTAAAATATAAAATTATGTGTCAAAAACCTTGCAAAAATGGTCTAAATGGCTTATATTTTATAAATACATTGATGGTGTTTATCCAAATCTATCAATAGGATATTTTTGATCAAGTATCTGATGCAAGGCATGATGCAAGTTCATTCATTGATGTTCTTGATTGGACTTTGTAATCACACATAACCACTTCCTTGTTATGAGGTACGTATGATTTTTATCTGCATGAAAAAAAAGAAAAAGAAAAAAAGACAACTATTCTGCATCCTGATCAGTCAAATGAAAGTATGCAATATATTGATACAAATGCATGATAAACCAATTCACCTCCTCTACAGTAATACAGTAGAATTCACCAACACAATTTACATCATAATTTTGTTTTGGTCCTCTAATATGATTGACACTCCAATTAAGTGCTGATGTTTTCACTGTTTGCATCACAGTGCTTGTGTTCCCAGTCCTCCAGACCAATGTTAGTGGTGCAGAGTAGAAACAAAGTTTGTTATTTTGCCTGCAGCTGGCACATTTGCAACTTATATGTAGCATTGTTAAAAGCTATATGTACGCTGATTGATGTGATACCAGATTTAACTGTGATATGACACTATCACCATCCCAGTTGTATGACTTAAACGTCACATAACTAAGCTTCCAACAAATCTTTATTTAAAAACATTTTCCCTGAAATTTTGAGTTAGTATATTTTGCAAGAGTGTGATTATAAACACAATAAGGCTGTAAAGGCTGACTAGTGAGTAGAGGAGTTAGAAGATGAGTAGAAGTCCCTGACAACCTCTTTTTCAAGACAATCACAAGGTGGTATTGCTGATGTATTTTATGTGTAGAACAAGCTTGTGTTAACCACATGTATTATTTCAGATAATTAAACCCTATTCAAAATACCCACTGACTTTAGGACAATGAAACCAAGTCAAGTCACCTTTATTTATATAGCGCTTTTAACAATA
>NW_015522535.1:0-1515 GCF_001515645.1 Sinocyclocheilus grahami
TGGAAGCTTACCAAGCAACATCCGCATGATCTAATTAATATTCATGTATAACAGTGAAGAAAATACTCTTTATAACTAAATTACACAGCAACTAGTAGCCCAGGTCACCTGCAGAGCAGCGCCCAAGAAACGAGATTGGGGTTTTTCTGTTGATATAAGTGAACGGAAAGGAACAAAAATCAACCAATCATCGTGTAAAACACAACTTGCGTACAAGGTTACAGTGATTAGCAATTATAGGGGCTGTAAGTGTGCTTTTTAGTCCACACTTAGCACACAGAAGACCTTGCTTTACTACAGTAAGAGCCGATTTTTTCTCTGAATGTGCTCTTGGTTTAATACATATCAATTAACCCTGACAGAAAGAGGATCACAAGGATACTTATTGTATGAAAGTGAACAGCGCCTCAATAGGCTTATGTTGCTTTTTATGTGAAAGGTTACAAAGAGCACATCCATCTGACAAACAGATCTCGCAAGAACAAGGTGTGGAAATACTACAATAACTACCAGCCCACACTGTTCCTTCACTGTGCTGTCGTGTCCTCTATACCCCTAACACTCCTATGTTACACCGTTACAAAATCTCTCAAGAGCCACAGGTCAACAAAAGATGGGTAATCAAGCAGAGGAGCTACATCTATGCCACCTGCTCTTACTATCTATTTTTAGAGCGCTGAATCCGAACAAACAACCAAAGCAGCCAATTGCAATCTACAGCAGGGAAGTCAAGCTCAAACATGTCCTCTTTAACCAGATCAAACTTCTGTGGTTTCAGTCAAAACTGCCACCATGTCCTTCCCTGATAGGGAGAAGAAAGCTGCCCCTGCACATTTTGTTCTAGAATGTTCTGCATTTAGTTTTTTTTAGGTATGTGTGGCAGGTGACAGTGAGGTGAAATTGGTTCTCATGGGGGAAAAATGCTGTTCTGCCCTGTGCTTGCATGCAGAAGCGTTAACACGCAGACTGTGTTCCGACATGCAGGTCTCCTGCAATGTAGGGCTTTCCCAAAATGCAAGGATGCCATTCAGAATGAGACCAAAGGCCAAAGGGGGAATAATCTGGGAACTTTATTTATAACCAGTAGAAATTTTCACAAGTTTCACATGATGTCGTCATAGAGCTCTGCTTACACTTATCACTGAAGCAACTTAACGTTAAGTGCCACGCTCGAAGCTATATGACAATGGCTCATGGCTTGCTTTTAGCAGGGTGATCAGATTTAGGGGTGACCAGGGTTAATGTCACACTTTTTTTTTTACCATATTCATTACTAAAAATTTTAAAATCTTTGCAAAAAGAAAAAAAAAAACAACCTTCACTGAACACCTTAATCCTGAAAAAAATAGTATCACAGTTCCCACGAAAATATTAAGTGACAAAACTGTTTTCATCTGATAAAAAATAAGAAATGTTTTTTGAATAGCAAATCTTAGAATGCATCTTAGAATTAAAATGATTTCTGAAGTATCATGTGACACTGAAGACTTGAGTAATGATACTGAAAATTCAGCT
>NW_015522536.1:0-1514 GCF_001515645.1 Sinocyclocheilus grahami
AAGAACCAAAGACTTAAACTACTTCAGTCTGTGTGCATTGAATTGTTTTAATACGCGATTTTCACAGTTTGAGTTGAATTACTGAAATAAATGAACTTTTCCACGACATTCTAATTTATTGAGATGCACCTGTATATGGTGTGGATAACCTGTAATTGTAAATATTATACATTAAAGAACTATGTACAATATTGTATTAAAATGCTGTGAATAATTAAATAATTGTAAACTAATAAATACTTTTTCAACAAGTATATTTTAATTTAAAAATACAAATATTTTATAAATGTAAATATAGAAATATGAATGTATATATGTAAAATAAATGTAGATATAGAATTAGAAATTTAAATGAATTACAATTCATTACCTATTATTGAATATTAAATGAACACTAAATAATAATATAAATAATTAAGCAAATAATAGTAAACATTAGAAATAGAAATTATGTAAATGATGTTTACATAACTAATGAATACATACAATTTATATATATATGGAATTTGCCATTTTAAAAAACATTTTTATTATTTTGAAAAATCAATTAAAGTAATTTATAATGGTATTTTTTTTACCAGGGCCAGTGTAAATGTTGACACAGTGTTTGGTAATGCGTCTAATAATGCCCTTTACATTCACAATATAGTACTTCCTCTTATTGTTCCAACCCTTATTTTTCAAATAGTTACCTGGCATGAACTGCGTTGAAATTCTTTTTTTTCTGACTGTTTGATATAAGATGTTTTAATTAGTGTGATATATGCTGAAACAGATGGTACTGGACTTCCAGTACTTCAGAGCTTCAGAGCCTCTGCCTCCTCTGATTTATAAGATTTGATTAGTGTCAGCCATTCTGTTTAACAGTGATATGCGTATCACACACTGATGTTCCCTGGAGTAAGAGGACAGCCTGTCTCTTCACAGGAAACAAACAACCGATCCATAATTCAAATCTCCTCTCCTTTTTTCCCTCCTCCTAAGGGGAAGATGATGATGATGAGTGTGGGGAAGAAAAGATGCCATCTTGCTTTGACTACGTCATGCACTTCCTGACTGTGTTCTGGAAGGTTCTGTTTGCGTTCGTGCCGCCCACTGATTACTGGAATGGCTGGGCGTGTTTCATCGTGTCAATCCTCATGATTGGCGTCCTCACTGCGTTCATTGGAGACCTGGCATCCCATTTTGGATGCACTATTGGCCTGAAAGACTCTGTAACTGCGGTTGTGTTTGTGGCGCTGGGAACCTCTGTGCCAGGTACTTGAAAACCTATTTAAATCACATTTCACACCCAAATATTAAAACATGTTTCCGGTTTTTGGACCATTAAGATGTGAATTATAACATTAAGTTCATGACAATTTTCCCAATTCGTCCCAATATTTTGGCAATATAGTGTATACATATATATGTATGTACAGTACACACAACTACTGTATTCAAAAAGTTGTTTAAAAATAGAAAATAAAATTTTTATTCAGCAAACATGCATTAAAATTATTGAAAGTGACAAT